>NC_088298.1:1670159-1884287 GCF_032854445.1 Liolophura sinensis | reverse complement strand
CCTGTCCGGCGAGAGGCGTTATATGTAATGCTTCCGGCAGCTTACATCATTTTGAGAAATTCTTTATGTCATCCACACACTCAAGTCAACAGAAAACTGTTCATAATACCAGTTCATCACCAACTGCCAACAATGTGTTATTTGAAGACTACAGAAAGCAGTCAGTCAAACATCCACAGACATATGCCTGTTAGGATTTGTTGAACATCATTCAGTATCATGATTGATTCTGGAGTCAGCGTTAGCATTTTGGGAGGGGAATCGTTCGTAAAGATACATGTACAAGGAAAAGTGATTTTGAAACCAGCAAAAGCCAAGACTTTCCCTAACGCGTCTGCGGAAGCCCTACAACTTCAAGGTAAATTTAATGGAAATGTACAGTTTTCCACTCAACAGTAGCAACATTCTACATGATTGAAACGAGTGAAACTTCCCTTTTCTGACTTTACAGACTGCACAAGAGCTAGAACTGCTTTAAATACTGAACTCTGTGTCACACAAAAAGCCAAACGAGAACAGTTGATTGTGAGTTATTTTCTGGAATTGGCAAAATGAGGTATGAGGTAAAGCTACACATTGACCCAAACCTTACCCCATTAGTTCAACCACTCCACCGGATTATGTTTCACCTCAGACAAAAAGTCGAGAAGGAAATAGCCAGGCTAGAAGATATCATCGAGCCAGTGGACGACACAACGCCGTAGGTGTCATCTATCGTTGCAACACCCAAGTTGAAGAATCCAGATGAAATACGCCTAAATATATCGATATGCGTGCACCGAACAAAGCTGTCAAGGATAAACGTCACGTCACACCAACAATTGATGAAATCATCAGTGATTTGCATGGCGCAAAATTATTCTCAAAACTGAATCTCAATGCAGGATATCACCGATTGAAACTACATCCCGATTCGAGATAGATCACAACCTTCTTTACCCATACTGGACTTAGACGACATAAAGGCCTTAACTTTGGTACATCGTTTGCAGCTGAAGTGTTCCAGAACGTCATACAGCAAACACCCCATGATACTCTATGCGCTTGTAAGTGAGGATGAGTGACGATATCATTGTGTATGGAAAAGACGACCAGTCACATGATGAAACGCTACAAGCCGTCTTCTATCGCCTTCGATAACGCACAAGGCACAAATGAGGATCAGTCACCACACTTCGTTGCCTACGCCTCCAGAGGTCTCTTAACAACGGAACAGAAGTACTCACAAACAGAGTGAGAAGCTCTAGCTATAAGTTTGAGGTTGTGAGCACGTCTATCTGTATTTGTACAGAGCGCCGTTTGTACTTGTAACGGATCAGAAGCCTCTAGAGCTGATCTTCAATAACTCTCACTCAAAACCTCCAGCCAGAATTGAGCGCTGGCTTATTCGCCTTCAACAGTACAGCTACACTATTGTACACAAGTGGAAAGGACAATCCAGCTGACTTCTTGTCAAGGTATCCCGTGCTAGTAAACTCAGAGTGGATCAACAAAGACAACCAAATCAGCTGAACAATTTGCTATGACTCTACAAGTTGCCGATGAAACAAAGCGCGATGCTATCCCACAGAGAGTCATAGTAACATTGCAGATTGGAAAGTGGTATGAAATTATATCTATGAAATTCTCGGATCCGCAACACGCAGGTCTGAAATCTTACAGCAACATGCGTGATGAGCTAATTGTCGATGAAGATGGTGTTCTTCTTCCGGGACACAACGTGGTGATACCGACATCTTTACAGTTGAAATGTGTAGAGCTTGCGAAGGGCAACAAGGCATCAGAAGGTATTGCTTCGTGAGGAAGTATGGTTTACAGGTGTAGACGCGTTAGCTTAACACACGGTTAAAGACTGTCTTGCCTGCCAAGCGAATGTGGACACCGTAAAACCAGAACCTTTTTAACGTCTGAGTTAACTTAAGCACCATGGACTAACATTATTCAAGATTTCTTATGGTAGAAATCATAAAATCGACTTCAGCCAAAGAAGTATTTCCGGATAAAATCTTTGCCATATTCGGAAATCCTGCTTTGTTAAAATGGAGAACGAGTCTCTCTTTCAAAGAAAGGTATTCGCAAATTTTGCAGCCGCCCAGGATTTCATCACCTCAAAATAACTGCCTATGGCCTCAAGCAAACGGAGCAGCGGAAAAACTGATCAGTTCTCTTGGTAAAATCATTCGTTCATCTGCCATGGAAGGAAAAAACTGGAAAATCCAGCTGTTCTCATTCCTACGAGATTATCCAGCAACTATTCACATCACAACCGGACTGTCTCCTTCACACCTTATGTTCGGCCGATTTATTCACACCAAAGTACCAGACATGTCGAAACCCGCATCGGACACTTATCCGAAGTCCAGCTATTGGCTCTTAATCCCTATATAGTAACTTTGTGTTTATAGTTTAAAAAGGCAGGCATAGATAAGAACACTGGCTGAGCCCCCACATTCTTTATATTATTGGATCAGGTTACGGACTAGGCAAAATTTTCTTGATCACCAGCTCTAAAAGACCTGTGTTGGACATAACTTGAACAGGGTGCATACCCTAAGTGTTTCATATACCAGGAGGGAGATATAAGGTCAGACTCAGTAGTAACACACTTAAGCCCATCTGCTTGTGAATGTTTAAAAGCTCTTTTGCTGTGGTTGGTGCAAATTGCTCATTTGCATTACAGCCGAATGTTTCATCAGGGGTAGTGAAAATACGTGTGCTCATGCTGGCTTCCTCTCCGGCCGTAAGTGGGAAGGTCTGTCAGCAACCTGCGGATGGTCGTGGGTTTCGACGTGTTAATACGTGTTAATAATATTACTGTTTTTTTTATTATACATTTGTTCATTTTGATAGAAGTACTACAGTGAACATCATTTATCAAGGGTTCGGGGGAACACAACATACGCCCCAAGAATTGCGTTTGTTTGAAATGTGTAAAAAGAATACGAAGAGCATTGTTGTGAGCATAGCCCCTGAGGGAAACCTTCATGGGTACATGGTTACCATGACAACCGCGTGGACAAATGTGTCCGCCACAAATGAAAACTTTATGCGGAACACAGTTGGAGTTGTAGCCCGAACACGAAATCATTTCTGTTTATATAGTATACACAGGGTAAACGGCGATGTGGTAACCATGACAACCGCGCAAATGGACAGATGTGAGTCGTGACACATCATCATCTGCGTATGTATGTATCCACCAAAAATTAACACTCTATACAGAAAACAGTTAGGGTTATATCCCGGACACGAAATCATATCTATTTATAGAGAATATATAAGGAATATAGCTATTTGGTTACCATGACAACAGCAAAAATGGACCAATGTGAGTCGCGACACATCGTCATCTGTGTATCTATGTATCACCAAAAATTAAAACTTTGTGTTGAAAACAGACGCAGTTATAGGCAGGAAACGAATACGGACAGACAGACAGACAGACGGACAAAATAATGTAATGCTATAATGCTATAATACTGACTTCCGCCATTTCGGCACGGGCGTATAAAAAGAACATGATCAAACCTCGTGTTGTAGCGTAACGATCATTTGATTCTACTTCTTTATTTCTGTGTATGTGGTAGTGTAAGCCTAACCTTATCAAAACTAGTCTGTCGTGATAGCCCATCAGTTGTCGCCTGACTACCAAACCATTCCCAGTGGCCTAGTTCTGCAAGTTTGGCCAGGGCTTGTGGGCATATTTGAACTAGCACTGTGCTCTTTACTGGAAGTTTGTAAAATCTGGAATAGAATTTACCAGCAAATTGTACAGTAAAAAGGTAAACACTGATTAATACCTTACAACAGCTAATGGTTCATTATTGTCCCTATTATGCAGTACACGTATTACACAGGACACGTATTACACAGTGCACGTATTACATAGTACATGAATTACACAGTACACGTATTACACAGCACACGTATTACACAGTACACGTCTTTCATGCATTCATATCGAACCATACAACATTCTGAAGAAAATAAACCTCACCACTAATGTTTAAAATGATGACCCGGCTAATTTATTGGAGGGGATAAGAACTTCAGTAAAGGATATGTTATCATTTCTCTTTTTCACAATTACAGTGTCATTTATAACGGCCTGTTTCATTTGTTTATGAGTGGAGCCTCCTTGGCTCAGTTGATTAGCGCAGCCTAGTGACCCAGGAGTCTCTCACCAACGCGGTCGCTGTGAGTTCAAGCCCAGCTCATGCTGGCTTCCTCTCCGACCGGACGTGGGAAGGTCACCAGCAACCTACCGATAGTCGCGGTTTTCTCCCACCATAATGTTGGCCGTTGTCGTTTAAGTGAAATATTCTTGAGTATTGCGTGAAACACCAATCAAATAAATAAATAAATTTATATAGAGAAAATAAAAGTTGTACCAGAAACCAAGAAATAAGCTTTTCACCAGCCATTATTTTATGCAAACATGTGATGTTGTTCATTTTACATATGTGCGCATGTTCTACTGTAGAAGGTGGTCACTAAAACATTTATTTTCAAATACAGATGTTTGTAACATTCGGTTGATTGCTTTTCTACTCACTCGTCATTTTCAGTCAAGGATTTTTATTTGTAAGTTTTATTTGCCAGAAATATGAAATATTTTTCAGCGAAAATCTAAGACAAGAGGACAGCTAAATGCCCTTTATGGGTATGTGTAAGGATGTTTTTGATCAAAACCAGTTTTCAATTTATCTCTTCTGTTTAATAGAATTTGAAAGCCAAAGCATGCTAAAATATGTAAGGTTATAAATAAGGTTGAACATACAGAAAACTGAAAACCATGCATAAAAATGCTTTTATTTATTTTTTTAGATTATTTTGAAGAGTGTTGAAAGGCATTCAAATATTTGAAAACTATGGTGGGCTGTATGAGCCATACTGACATTATCTAGGAACTCTGACGTCACATCACCTTTTTTTCCTGACGTTCATCAGAATGAAAGAATTTTTGGGAACATCATTTCGGTAATGTTCTACTCATCGGTAAAAAGTTATTCCAACATTCATTGTCGGCATTGGAGTGGGATAAACTTCCTGTGACGTCAGAGTTCCTAATCTCAGATATTATGGGCCATAAAACCCACTTTATAATTCAAATATTTTAACGCCTTTAACTTTTTTCACAAAAATCTCAAAAAATAAATCAAAGTATATCTGTGCATAGTTTTAAGTGGTTTAGTATGTGATACTTATTTTGATTTTAGAGGACTTTTCCTTTCAAGGTTTATGAATAGTGTTTTATCAAACAGGGTCATATAATTTTTTTTCCTTATCGCCAAACAATAACAAAAATGTAGAATGTTGTTTGTGGAATTGGGTAACGTTATTTCATACAAAACAAGCATCATATGTTCATTACATGTATTTATAAAGAGATGATTAACATTGTCAGTTTCATGTTTTCCAACAGTGGGATGAGTACATGACCATTTCAATGTAATTTGTACAAGATCCCAAACCTCAGCTATGTCTATAAGTTTTTTTGTAGACTCTGATATCTGATTTAAAGGATTAAAAAAGCAAGAGACAAAAAGTATGTTCCACTGATAGCATTACGTAATGAAATCAAACAAAAAAAGTTTAGGCTCTACAAAAGAATCGATTCGAAAGTGGAAAATCTTTCGGGATTTAAAACCATCAAAAACTTATCACAGAAAGATAAAAGCTCATTTCTTCCTTAGAAATGTGCCTTTTGAAAAATCCAACCAGGCCTTGTTTAGAACACTGCATTAATCACTATATCTTCAGTAGTTAGTACAACAAATGGTAAAATCAAACATGAAAATGGTTATTACTATATGAAATTGATTGTATTGTTCCCCCAAAAATTTCCTCAGAAATAGGGGACATGATGAATTCACGGATGTAGGCAATATTCACTGCTTACTTTCCTCTCACCTATGTCACCGTATAGAACTGTACCGTCTGTCTGTCCGTCCATCGGTTTATATGTCTGTTTTATCATCAGTGCAACTTCACAAGTCTTCAGGTTTCAGTAGATTTTCATGAAACTTTGAGACTGCACACTACATTGGTTGCCCTAGCTTCAGGAATTATGGTTGGTCAACAACATGTGAAATGTTAACATACACTTCAGTATAACAGAAATTTTGGCGAATCCGAATCAAATTTAAGGGATACATTAAACATTTGTTGTGGTTTTTTTAAATTTTAATTTCCTCATTATACTATTTAGGATATGTCCTTAAATATATAAAATATAAGTTTCAAAACGCTTCGTAATTTCTGAACAGGCTGTTTAGCATATGTTCCAACATATAAATGTTCAAAACGCTTGTTAAATTCTGAATAGGTTGATTAGGTTATGTTCTGACATATAAATGTTCCAAAACGCTTGTTAATTTCTGAATTGGCTGTTTAGGATATGTTCTGACATATAAATGTTCCAAAACACTTGTTAATTTCTGAATTGGCTGTTTAGGATATGTTCTGACATATAAATGTTCCAAAACGCTTGTTAATTTCTGAATTGGCTGTTTAGGTTATGTTCTAACATATAAATGTTTCAAAACGCTTGTTAATTTCTGAATAGGCTGTTTAGGATATGTTCTGACATATAAATGTTCCAAAACGCTTGTTAATTTCTGAATAGTCTGTTTAGGATATGTTCTAACATATAAATGTTCCAAAACGCTTGTTAATTTCTGAATAGGCTGTTTAGGATATGTTCTGACATATAAATGTTCCAAAACGCTTGTTAATTTCTGAATAGGCTGTTTAGGATATGTTCTAACATATAAATGTTCCAAAACGCTTGTTAATTTCTGAATAGGCTGTTTAGGATATGTTCTGACATATAAATGTTCCAAAACGCTTCTTAATTTCTGAATTGGCTGTTTAGAATATGTTCTAACATATAAATGTTCCAAAACGCTTCTTAATTTCTGAATTGGCCGTTTGGGATATTTTCTACCATATAAATGTCCCAAAATGCTTTCTTTTTGGGATGTAAAATCAGGGCGGGGGAGCCAGTCCTGAAATCGATGATGTCAGTTCCGAAAATTTCCTTTCAATGTGGAAAACATTTATAAAATTGCATAGGCGCAAATACCAGAAATAAAATCGTATAGGCGCAAATACCAGAAATAAAACATGCCTGAAATGTTTTTTGTATTTGTTTGCCGTAATCTTTGTTTTCCTTTTCATGTATCCTTTAACCTCGCCAGGTGGTGCTTTAACGACTTCATAATAAGTTCTTTTCTAATTTTTTGGTATAAGTTTGTTCATTTCCTTTGAAAGCATAATCTGCGTTTTAGGGTTCCTTTTCATGTATCCTTTAACCTCGCCTGGTGGTGCTTTTACGACTTCATAAAAACTTCTTTTCTAATTTTTTGGCATAAGCTGTTCATTTCCTTTGAAAGCATAATCTGCGTTTTAGGGTTCCTCTTTTATATATCCTTTAACCGTGTCTGGTGATGCTTTGAGGACTTCATAGATAGTTATCCTCTTGTGTCTAAAAATGTTTTCGTTTCTCAAACTGTTTTATCATAGAGCGTTAATAATAATAGTATTTAGATTGGATTGTCAGTATTGGATGGTCATCTTCAAGGGAAGAAAACTTGCGTGGCAATAGCATGTGATGAAATTACTACTAAAAACGGTGAAAACTTTTTGCCAGAAAAAGTTGTGTTTTTCCCTTGCACAAGATTTCAAATCAAATAGTTCAGGAAATACATAGTATTTTCCTCGAAGTTCAACCACAAAATAACCTTTTAGAGGCATCTTGGTGCAGTTATAGCCAGTTTGGAAACAGGTTTTAGGCCTATAAGAGACACAAACGTATACTTGTACCTAGATTTTTTAAAAAAAGAGATGTTTTGTTAAGGTTTTTGTTCATACACATTTTTTTTTCACGTCAGTTACTGTTGGGTGCATTTGTCTAGCTTGGGGCGTAAATGCCACGACAACTGTTGCCATAAAAGTAAAAATTTTGCACACTGACAAGCACTTTAGTATACATATATATATATATGTATACTAACATGTATATATGTAGTGGACACTTTCATGCATGAAATTTCCGAAAATGTTGCTGTTTGTGCTAGTTAAAAAATTGTGCATAATTTATTTGTCGTAATCAACTTTTCCCAACTCTATTACCTACAAAAAAAATTGCGAATTTGCGGATATTGCAGTTGACACTACCAGCTTTTTTCCCATAGATTCACAACTAATCAATATTTTCAAATTTATCACATGCGAATCTGACACCTTGAAAAGGGGAACATTTTTCTGTACAATGAACTCCTCTTGTTGCATGTAGTTACCTACAACCAGCCTGCTAGATCCAGGGTCAATCCTGGGTTGAGTCACACCTAAGACTTTAAAAGAGAAAGTTGTAACTTCCTCGCTTGACTTTCAGCATGAAGGGGATAGTGCAACGGCTGGTTGACAAGTATCAGTACTCGGGCGGGGCGCCTCACTTACCTTCGGTGAGGCAGCACCTGATTAAAGATAATCCGTCCTGCAACAAGGAGGCACATTACACGTACATGCACCCTGAGGATTCCTTCATCGTCATATGACTGAAAAATTATTAAGTACGACGTTAAACCCCAAGCACTCACTCACTCACTCTACAACCAGCCTCGTCTACCAAACGCTTTAATTGTCCCAAGACCTGTATCCTCACGATCTTTCCGAAAAGTGACTTCTATACAGAATACTTTAAGCACAAGAAATTAGTGCAGATTTTCAAAAGAAAGTTCATATGTAACGATTTGTGTGGGATATATTTGTGTGTAATGAAGGTTTCGTGAACTACATGATCTGGCGGAAAGCATTAACATGTGTACAGAATATTTATTTATTTGACTGGTGTTTTACGCAGTACGCGTACTCAAGAATATTTCACTTCTACGACGGCGGCCAGCATTATGGTGGGAGAAAACTGGGCAGAGCCCGGGGGAAACCAACGACCATCCCCAGGTAGCTGGCAGACCTTCCCACGTACGGCCGGAGAGGAAGCCAGCATGAGCTGGACTTGAACTCACAGCGATCACATTGGTGAGAGACTCCTGGGTCATTACGCTGCGCTAGCGCGTTAACCGACTGAGCTAGTACAGAATATAACAGTATCACTAGTGCCAGGGTTGTGATGTGTCACAGTCAATAGCACAGCCCCAAACTCAGCGGATGGATATCTAGCATATGACAAAGCAAAAAGGGGCCGGGGTCATAAAGTTCTCAGCCCTGACACTTTTCCACCACACTATGGGCGGTTTTTTCTACGTAAGTGGTAGAGCTAATGACAGAAGGCTGTTTAATGGCTTTTGAAAACACCTCTCCATAAGGAAGGGAAAGGGGGAGAAGTTAGGTGCTAAATGCTGTTGGCATTTCGTCCACACTATCCATTTTCATGTATCTTTTACCATTAAAATTATAGTGCTTGATAGCGTTTCTCCAACAAACTGTTGTAACAACAGCTGTTTTTGTCCACAGCGGTCACATGTGAACCACCGACTAGTCCTTTGCAAGGGACTTTCACACCGATGAAGGAAGTCTACAGATTTCAGGACTCGGTGACCTATGAATGTGAGGAGAACTACGATCTGATTGGACAAAGGCGGCTCACGTGCGGAGAATATGGATACTGGAGCTGGGTCACGCCTGAGTGTCAACGTGAGTATTCGTATGCTGTCAACAGCACTTTAAAGTGAACATAAAGTGTGCTGCTATATATACATAGATAAAAAGGACATAGGACACAGTTAGCAGAGAAAAATATGTAAAAATTCTATAAAGTTTTGAAAGCCGAAAAGATAAAGTTCAGCATTGGGGACATTTCACTCCGAGTAGCCATGGTGTAGAAGCCCTTATGAACTCGGCCAATACTAGCACTGAAAGCATCACGCGATAACTGAATGTCACGGCAAAAAACCTATAAGCTCTCGATTGTCGGTGTGGTTTCTTATAGCGGATAGACAAATATCGATAAAATAAATCGGATTTTGCGGTTAGCGTAAGTGTTAAACTGATGCATTTTGGACCACCACTTATAAACATGGAACTGAAAACGGCTGCCCGTATCACAATGCGTATATATTGGGCAGGAGACTGTAGCAACCTCTTCGGGAGATTCATTGCGTAAAGAGGAAAACGGTGGCGTTGCATTATTTTTTCAGATTTATTACGAAAATATCTTCCCGAAATCTGCATGAAAGAGTCTTTGTAAATCAGAAGGTCCTGTTATGTTCGATAAAATCCCTGATGTTGATATAGCCAGTTTGGCCTAATGCGTACGCCCATGGAGATCTAAGACGAGGACGAGCAGAGCTGCTAAAGCACGATGCTTGTGCCCACGAAGATCGGCCAGACCGAGCGCCAGGCTAAAAGAAACATCGGCCCTTTGAACACGAAACAGAGCTGATACTCGTTGGCTGGGTATCAGGCGTTTCTTTTTGTATTTTCTCATTGGCATATTGTTTAATGAATTTCAGCGATAAATGAAACGCTTAGTTTTTAAATCTTGCCACGGAATCTATCTTGTTAAGATGTGGTCTGACGTATAAAGGTACAAAAATACTTCTCTGCTTTCTTCTTGGAGCGTGAAAAAGGTTTCAAACGACAGTTTTCCAAGCCCTCAGTGGTCAGTCCAGAATTCATAAGTTGCCTGCTGTGGTGACGTGCTTAATACTAGCAGAAAACAGTAAGACTGATAAGCTACGACCACACAGACTATCCCAGGATGATCAAATTAACTAATCACTCCTCAATCAATCAATAAATCTATACAGAACTAACTCTCTTTACTTTGTAGCTATTACCTGCCCGGATCCGTCGTCCGTCGAGCACGGTAGGATGATTGGGTCCTCGTTCTTCGTTGGTGACACTGTGGCGTTTGAGTGTTCGAATGGCTTCATCCTGAAGGGATCTGACAACAGAACCTGTTTGCCGAATGCACAGTGGAGCGGTTTCCTGACAGTCTGCGACAGAGAAGGTAAGTTCTGACTATGTAAGAAAGAGAGGGTAGGTTCTGGTAGTCGGCGACAGAGAAGATGTATTCTTACAGTCTGCGACAGAGAAGGTAGGTTCTGAGTGTGTAAGAAAGAGAAGGTAGGTTCTGATAGTCGGCGACAGAGAAGATGTATTCTTACAGTCTGCGACAGAGAAGGTAGGTTCTGAGTGTGTAAGAAAGAGAAGGTAGGTTCTGATAGTCGGCGACAGAGAAGATGTATTTTTACAGTCTGCGACAGAGAAAGTAGGTTCTGAGTGTGTAAGAAAGAGAGGGTAGGTTGTGGCAGTTGGCGACAGAGAAGATGTATTCTTACAGTCTGCGACAGAGAAGGTAGGTTCTGAGTGTGTAAGAAAGAGAAGGTAAGTTGTGGCAGTCGGCGACAGAGAAGATGTATTCTTACAGTCTGCGACAGAGAAGGTAGGTTCTGAGTGTGTAAGAAAGAGAAGGTAGGTTCTGATAGTCGGCGACAGAGAAGATGTATTCTTACAGTCTGCGACAGAGAAGGTAGGTTCTGAGTGTGTAAGAAAGAGAAGGTAGGTTCTGATAGTCGGCGACAGAGAAGATGTATTTTTACAGTCTGCGACAGAGAAAGTAGGTTCTGAGTGTGTAAGAAAGAGAAGGTAGGTTGTGGCAGTTGGCGACAGAGAAGATGTCTTCTTACAGTCTGCGACAGAGAAGGTAGGTTCTGAGTGTGTAAGAAAGAGAAGGTAAGCTGTGGCAGTCGGTGACAGAGAAGATGTGATCCTACAGGTTGCGGCAGAGAAGGTAGGTTATGGTAGTCGGCGACAGAGAAGATGTATTCTTACAGTCTGTGACAGAGAAGGTAGGTTCTGAGTGTGTAAAAAAGAGAAGGTATGTTGTGGCAGTCGGCGACAGAGAAGGTATGTTGTGTGTGTGTGTGTAAAAAAGAGAAGGTAAGTTTTTGCAGCCTGCGACAGAGAAGGTAGGTTAGCATAATGTGGGGAGTGTTAGGTGGTAGCGTGAGGTGGGCAGCATGGGAAGTAAGGTGGGTATCGTGAGGTGTTGGGCGTCAGGGGGTAGCGTGAGGTGGGCAGCATGGGAGGTAAGGTGGGTATCGTGAGGTGATGGGCGTCAGGGGGTAGCGTGAGGTGGGTAGCATGGGAGGTAAGGTAGGTATCGTGAGGTGATGGGCGTCAGGGGGTAGCGTGAGATGGGCAGCATGGGAGGTAAGGTGGGTATCGTGAGGTGATGGGCGTCAGGGGGTAGCGTGAGGTGGGTAGCATGAGAGGTAAGGTGGGTATCGTGAGGTGATGGGCTTCAGGGGGTAGCGTGAGATGGGCAGCATGGGAGGTAAGGTGGGTATCGTGAGGTGATGGGCGTCAGGGGGTAGCGTGAGATGGGCAGCATGGGAGGTAAGGTAGGTATCGTGAGGTGATGGGCGTCAAGGGGTAGCGTGAGGTGGGTAGCATGGGAGGTAAGGTAGGTATCGTGAGGGGATGGGCTTCAGGGGGTAGCGTGAGGTGGGTAGCATGAGAGGTAAGGTGGGTATCGTGAGGTGATGGGCGTCAGGGGGTAGCGTGAGATGGGCAGCATGGGAGGTAAGGTGGGTATCGTGAGGTGATGGGCGTCAAGGGGTAGCGTGAGGTGGGTAGCATGGGAGGTAAGGTGGGTATCGTGAGGTGATGGGCGTCAGGGGGTAGCGTGAGGTGGGTAGCATGAGGTGAGCAGCATGAGATGGGTAGTTTGGGGTGGTCAATGTGAGTTGTGCAATGTGAAGTGGGTAGCGTAAAATAGGTAATATGAGGTGAGTTGTGTGAGGTGGGTAGCATGGAATGGGTAATGTGAGATGGGTAGCTTCAGGTGGATAATATGAAGTGGGTAGCTTTAGGTTTGTAGAGTGAAGTGGTTGATGTGAAGTTGATAGTATGAGGTTGGTAATGTGAGAAAGGTAGTGTGAGGTGGGTAAAGTCAGGTGGGTAGTGTGAGGTGGGTAGAGTCAGGTGGGTAGTGTGGGGTGGGGAGTGTGAGATGGTTAATATTTGATTTAATTTATTTTTTTGATTGGTGTTTTACGCCGTACTCAAAAATATTTCACTTATACGACGGCGGCCAGCATTATGGTGGGAGGAAAACGGGCAGAGCCCGGGGAAAAAGTACGACCATCCGCAGGTTTCTGGCACATACGGCAGGAGAGGAAGACAGCATGAGGTTGGTAAAGTGAGTTGAGTAATATGAGGTGGGTAATGTGAGGTTGGTAGTTTGAAGTGAGTAATATGAGGTGGATAGTGTGAGATGGTTAATATGAGGTGGATAATTTGAAGTAGGTAGTGTGAGGTAGGTTGTGTGAGGTTGGCAATGCGAGGTGGGTATATAGGTTGGTAGCGTGAGGTGGGTAGCGTGAGGTTGGTAGCTTGAGGGTGAATAGTGTGAAATGGTTAATTTGAGGTGGGTTATGCGAGATAGGTATTTTGAGGTGGGTTAGCGTGAGGTGGGTAGCATGAGGTGGGCAATGTGAGATGGGTATTATGAGGTGGTTAGTGTGAGGTGGGTTGCGTTAGGTGGGTAGTGTGAAGTGGGTAACGTGAGGTGGGTGGTGTGAAGTGGGTTGTGAGTGGGGTAGGTGAGGTGGGTTGCGTGAAGTAGGTAGTATAAGGTAGGTTGCGTTAGGTGAGTAGTGTGAGGTGAGTAGTGTGAGGTGGGTCATGTGAGGTGGGTCATGTGAGGTGGGTAGTTGAGGTGGGCAGCGTGAGGTGGGTAGTTTGAGGTGGGCAGCGTGATTCCTCAATGGTTGTATGAGGACTGTTGTACTCATCATGTGTTTTTGATTTTTGTTTTGCCTTTGCAGACACAGATTGCCCGGTTCTCGGAACGCCTATTGGGGGACTTAAGAATGGACAAAGTTACAATGTTAGGGACATCGTAACCTTCAGTTGTGGGGAGAACTTTATCATGGAAGGGTCTGATACACGAGTTTGTCTGAAAAATGGAATGTGGTCAGGGAGAGAGACCTTCTGTAGACGTAAGTCTGATCAGTTAGACTGAACATTAGTCCGTTAAGGGTTGTTCTTATAAAGCAGCAAGTTTTCATTTTTTGCGACTAAGTACAAAGTAAGTACAAAGCTCCAAAGAAATAAGTATAGGCGAAAGCTGCATACCTGCCTCGGAGTTAGTCCAGCACCTGGATACGTGTTACCTTCCCCGCTGTAGCAACATAGTGCTGCTTACCGCCATTGGTCAGCTTTTCGCCATTGGTCAGCTTGTCGCCATTAGTCAGCTTACGGCTATTGGTCAGCTTACGGCCATTGGTCAGCTTACCGCCATTGGTCAGCTTACCACCATTGCTCAGCTTACCACTATTGGTCAGCTTGTCGCCATTGGTCAGTTTACCGCCATTGGTCAGTTTACCGCCATTGCTCAGCTTACCGCCATTGCTCAGCTTACCGCCATTGCTCAGCTTACCGCCATTGCTCAGTTTGTCGCCATTGCTCAGTTTGTCGCCATTGCTCAGTTTGTCGCCATTGGTCAGCTTACCGCCATTGGTCAGTTTACCGCCATTGCTCAGCTTACCGCCATTGCTCAGCTTGTCGCCATTGCTCAGCCTACCGCCATTGGTCAGCTTGTCGCCATTGGTCAGTTTGTCGCCATTGGTCAGCTTACCGCCATTGCTCAGCTGGCCGCCATTGATCAGCTTGTCATCATTGGTCAGCTTACCGCCAATGGTCAGTTTACCGCTATTAGTCAGTTTACCGCTGTTGGTCAGCTTGTCGCCATTGGTCAGTTTGTCGCCATTGGTCAGTTTACCACTATTGGTCAGCTTTCCGCCATTGGTCAGCTTGTCGCCATTGGTCAGCTTACCGCTATTGGTCAGCTTACCGCCATTGGTCAGCTTACAGCCATTGGTCAGCTTGCCGCCATTGGTCAGCTTGTCGCCATTGGTCAGCTTACCGCTATTGGTCAGCTTACCGCCATTGGTCAGCTTACCGCCATTGGTCAGCTGGTCGCCATTGGTCAGCTTACCGCCACTGGTCAGCTTGTTGCCAATGGTCAGCTTACCGCTATTGGTCAGCTTACCGCCATTGGTCAGCTTACCGCCATTGGTCAGCTTGTCGCCATTGGTCAGCTTGCCGCTGTTTCAGTGACAGAGATATTATCTAGGCAGAGAAATTCAAAATTATGTGAGAGCGCAATCCCTTGAGAATTCTCCTGCGAGAAGCGTAACTGTGCGATGATACCACCTGTGCTAGGAGAGTGCGTCTCGTTTTCGTAGTGACGGAATCCCTTCTAGGTTTGGTAGATGTCACGGATATGTAGGCTCACGTGAACATGACATATAACACAACCATGACAACCCCACGAAATATTATCCAAGCACTTTTCCTCATTCAGGTAGGGAAGAATTTTAAAAATGAGTGATTTTCCGCATCCCACTGGCAATACAGCAATATTGTCCAAAGACAAAAATCAAATTATACGTTTCTTGGTTTGTTTATGCACGATAAACTTATTTGCGTTTTAGGCACAAATGTTAGATCACGGATGGATGAATCTGATATCGGTTATACTGATAGCTGTACGCTGTACGGGCATGTCATTGAGGGATTCATCATGGTCGTGATCCACAAATAGCAGACGTGTTTTCGAAAACAAGGCTGTCGTGATTTTAAAGAGGTTTGCCAAAAGCAAGTAAGAAAGCTACTGTCCAAAGTAATGGCGGTGTCAATGGGGTCAATCGTCTGAACTACCTCGGTACAGTGGCGACCGCTTCGGTGGCCTAATGGTTAGACCGTCCGCCTCGAAGTCAGGTCAAACCAAAGATCTTAATATGGTATTCACCGCTGCCTCGCATGGCACGCAACACTTAGAGGTTAAAACAAGGAAGCAAGACTGGTTGGCCCGGTATTGTATATTGTGACTGGGTGGGGTGTCATGTCTGGTGTCTTCGGTATGATACTTCAATGGAGGTAGCACTTTGGCGGCGTGGACTCGCCCCACCACAAGAGGACACATAATATATGCATACACTTAATGTCGTCATATGACTGAAAAATTGCTAAGTACGACGTCAAATCCCAATCATACCAACAGCGCTGAGTTGAAACATCAAGCACAACACGTATTTGATGTGGGCCTATTCTGTTCACCAGGCCCACATGGGGCAGCTTTAGGTTAGCTGCCTTTTATGCCAAGGTTGCCCTAGGGCTGAAGTCATATTCTTTTCACCCGGAGACAACACCGAGTGAAGCCGGTAAGGGCCTCTTACTACTGTGCTGCATACGATGTAATGAGGCAGCAAGCATATCGATCGAAGTAGCGAGGTGACGAAGCGAAGTAACGGGATAGAACGTGAAGAAGCCAAGTAGCGAAGAGAGGTGACGGGATATTATGTAAAAAAGCAAAGTAGCGAAACGAGGTAACGGGATAGTACGTAAAGAAGCGAAGTAGACAAGCGAGTTCACTGGATAGTACGTAAAGAAGTAAAGCAGCGAAGCGAGATAACTGGATAATACGTAAAGAAGCGAAGAAGCCAATGGAGGTAACGGGATAGGACGTAAAGAAGCGAAGTAACGGGATAGTACGTAAAGAAGCGATATAGCGAATTGAGGTAACGGTGCAGTAGGTAAAGAAGCGGAGTAGCGAAGCAAGGTAGCGGTGCAGTACGTCAAGAAGCGAAGTAGCGAAGCGAGGTAACGGTGCATTTCGTCAAGAAGCGAAGTAGCGGTATAGTACATAAAGAGGCGAAGTAGCGAAGCGAGGTAACGGTGCAGTACGTAAAGAAGCGAAGTAGAGAAGCGAGGTAACGGTGCAATTTGTAAAGAAGAGAAGTAGTGAAGTAGCGAAGTGAGTCAGCCCACAAACTACAGAATTTGTGTACACTGGTACATAAAATTACGTGGATGTGCATTTTTGTCACAACACTGGGCACCTCTTCAACACAGTAGATTCTCTATCTGATTAAAATCATCATATTCTCTCTGTATAACATCTCCAAGCCTCGTAAATGGTAGATGCGTAGATTCAGCACCACACTGAGTCCTGTGCAGCACTACCTCGCTTGGGGGAAGGGAATAAACCAAGCATTGGTCGGCCCTGGTGTGAGTCTAACGTGATTGGGTGAGGCGTCAAACCCGGTGTCTTCGGAATGGCGTCCCAGTGAGGCAGCACTGCTGCAAGTGTTAAGGCACCGTCGTGATTTATGACTGAAATAATATTCAAAACGATGATTAATCCCAATCGATAAAAGAAGTAACAAACATAAAGCTAAAAAGTTAAACACCAAGTCCACATTGTAACTAAAATTAAACAAATCGTCTCTGTTGCTTTTCCAGACAAGAACAGTTTTGCCGATGCCGGCGATGCGGCCGAAATGTTCAATAGGAAACTGGACACCTTGTCTGTGGAGACGTCGGACGGTTTCCTAGGGTCCCAGCTCCGGGAAAACATGTCTTTACCCATGGAAAACGTAACAATGGGGAGGGCGATACAAGTAGGGTACCAGTACGGAGTCAACGTGTTCATACTGGTAGACGTGTCGGGCAGTATCGAGGAAAAGGACCTTAACATCACAAAGGAGTTTCTTAAAGCCATTGTCGAAAAGGTGAGGCCCGAGTCCAGGTTTTTTTGCGTTGTTTTAATGTTACTGTATGTTAAATGTGATGACAGCACATCATTTAGAGTAATTCTAGACTAGCGCCCTCTATGTCACCTTCAAAGCAACGTCCCCTCCAGTGGAATTGAGATGACTACATCACAACACAAGAGCAATAAAAACTCAAAACAGAAGTCTCAAACAGACGAAAATTGGGCTACGAATCATTCACTCAGTATTCAAAAGGAACTTTTCCCACATGCAAACTGACGTTGTAGATTGTCCACACATAGACTGCAAACTAATCCTTGCTAGCTGGGCTGTATATGCGCTCGAACAACATACTAGAATCCTCTGGTGTGGACGGAGTGAACATGTTTACAACCATTCATAGTTATTCTCGCAATGACGGCGCGTTTATTATATTGAGAAAACACATACATTGACAGTGAGCATCCAGTAGAATCCCCCGAGCAGGCTTTGATCAATTAATAGCCCCAGATCTAGGTCAAACACCGACTTGGTAAGCCTCTAGCCGACCGAATCCATTTACAATGCATAACAATGGAATAAAGACAATTTATTACATGTGGGGTCACAACAAAGGTCAAGCTGTGAATTGAAGTCTCCGTGGGAAGGTCTGTCAGCAACCTGCGGATGGTTGTGGGATCCCCGCCGGGCGCTGCGCGCTTTCCACCCAACATAATGCTGGCCACCGACGTCGTATGAGTGAAATATTCTTGAGTACGGCGTAAAACACCAATCAAATAAATAAATAAATAAATAAATAAAGGTCAACGGGAACTAGATTTGAACTTTTTGAGCTCATAGTGATCTCATGGGGGAGGCCACACCGTGAGGTCACTTAAACTCACATTGTGACCTCAGAGTGATATCTAACTCTGTGAGCACCATGTGATATCTAATCAAACTGTGTGAACTCAGAGTGATACTAAATCTAACTGTGTGAGCTTCGTGTGATATCTAATCTAAGTTTGTGGGCCCGTGTGATATCTAATCTAACTGTCTGAGCTCGGTGTGATATCTGATCTAACTTTGTGGGCCCCGTGTAATGTCTAATTTAACTGTGAGCTCAGTGTAATATCTAATCTACCTCTTTCAGCTCCGTGTAATATCTACTCTAACTGTTTGAGCTCCTTGTGATATTTTATTTAACTGTGTGGGCCCCGTGTGATACCTAATCCAACTCTGCCATCTCAGTGTGATATATAATCTAACTCTGTGGGTTCATAGTGATACCTAATCTAACTCTGTGAGCTCCGTGTGTTATCGAATCTAACTCTGTGAGCTCCGTGTGTTATCGAATCTAACTCTGTGAGCTCTGTGTGATATCTAATCTAACTCTATGGGCTCCGTGTAACATCTAATCTACCGCTTTCAGCTCCGTGTAATAGCTGCTTTAACTGTTTGAGCTCCGTGTGATATTTAATTTAACTGTGTGGGCCCTGTGTGATATCTAATCAAACTCTGTCAACTCCATGTGATATCTATTCTTACTGTCTGAGCTCCATGTAATATCCAACACTGTGGGCCCTGTGTGATATCTAATCAAACTCTGTCAACTCCATGTGATATCTATTCTTACTATCTGAGCTCCATGTAATATCCAACACTGTGGGCTCAGCTTGATATCCAATCTAACTCTGTGGGTTGAGTGTAATATCTAACCATAATCTGTCAGCTCCGTGTGATATTTAATCTAACTGTCTGAGCTCAGTGTGATTCTAATCTAACTGTCTGAGCTCCGTGTGATATCTGACTGAACTGTCTGGGCTCAGTGTGATATCTAATATAACTTTGTGGGCCCGTGTGATATCTAATCTATAACTGTCTGAGCTCAGTGTGATATCTGATCTAACTTTGTGGGCCCCGTGTAATGTCTAATTTAACTCTGTGAGCTCAGTGTTATTTCTAATCTAAGTGTGTGAGCTCCGTGTGATATCTAACCGAACGCCGTACCCAAGAATTTGTCAAGCATGCGACGGCGGAAAGCATGAGGTCAGCATGAGCTGGATGTAGACTTGTTGCGAGCGCATTGGAGAGAGGCTGCTGGGTCATTGTGCTGCGCTAACTACAAGGCCACGGAGCTAAACATGGTCCGAAGGTCAAACCTGCCTAGTGGTGGCAAGGATGTAATGAGAGCGTAGAGAGCGACGCAAACCCTGTAAGAAGTATGGTCCTGTGATTTTGCTTAAGGCTTAGCTCCACCATCTGTGTCCTGGTGCAGACCTATTTAATCAGCCTTTATCAATAAAACTGTTTCAGGTTTTGGTTAGAATCATGTTATACGTACTTCAGATAAAGAGAATGCATTTGTACAAAGTATTATTAGGAACAAAGGTTGAGACGGATTGTTTGTGTTTTCTGACATCTCTGCCTGCCTCATCACCGTGACTTTTATTGACGTCCAGCGTGAAGATGGGGGAAACACTATTGGGAGGTGCGAGTCTTGAGTTTTAGGCATATGTAAAACACAAATCTATAAACATGTGAAATAATTCATCCATAAGAAATAAATAAATACTGATATTAAATCGTAAGTATTGTGCGCTTTGGTTGACAGTTGGGAGTTTCTAGGAAAATAGATGGCACACGGGTGACTGTGATCAGTTTCGCTGGAGATGTAGATCAGGTTGTAAACGTACATGACGAGCAGACGCCCGAGGCTGTCATGGCAAAGATTGACTCTCTCGACAGGATTGAGGGTGAGTTGAATGGCGTTATGGTTAACGTTATGGTTAACGTTATGTTTGACGTAATGGTTGACGTGATGGTTGACGTGATGATTGACATTCTGGTTGACGTGATGATTGACGTTCTGGTTGACGTATTGGTTAACATTCTGGTTGACGTGATGATTGACGTTCTGGTTGACGTTATACTTGAAGTATTGGTTGACGTTATCGTTGATGTAATGGTTGACATACGTAATAACCAGCATTCTGATTGACGTTGGGAAGAGAGCAGACACAAAGAACGGCGTAGTAACCAGCATTCTGTCTGATGTCATGTGTCACACCGGCAAATGACGATCGTAATAACCAGCATTCTGACTGACGTTGCGGAGAGATCAGACACAAAGAACGGCGTAGTAACCAGCACCCTGTCTGATGTTACATGTCGCACCGGCAAAATGACGAGCGTAATAACCAGCATTCTGATTGACATTGCGAAGAGAGCAGACACAAAGATGTCATGAGTCGCACCGACCGGCGTAGTAACCAGCATTCTGTCTGATGTTACGAGTCGCACCAGCAAAATGACGAGCGTAATAACCAGCATTCTGATTGACGTTGCGAAAGGAGCAGGCACAAAGACCGGCGTAGTAACCAGCACTCTGTCTGATGTTACGAGTCGCACCGGCAAAATGACGAGCGTAATAACCAGTATTCTGACTGACTGACATTGCTTAGAGAGCAAACACAAAGATGTCACGATTCGCACCGACCAGCGTAGTAACCAGCATTCTGTCTGATGTTACTAGTCGCACCGGCAACTAATGACGAGCGTAATAAGAAGCATTCTGACGTTACGATTGGAGTTAGGTGTAGGATTGGCTTTCGCGCATTATCATCCGAGGCGTGTAATATTCCAATATACACTGTAAGCGAGAATTTCCGAGCCAAGTAGTCTGTCTGGCAGAGAAACACCAGCGGTGCACCTCGGCTTAATGTTCAAATGACAGAGGTAATACAATAACCAGTGTAATAATCACCATTCTGACTGCCATTACGGATAACCGAGATTCAGCGATGCAGCGATAGCTATATAGATGCAGTTGGCAGCAACGGACTGTGCATATGGAATGTTGAACACGACATGTAGATATCCATCAGTGTTGATACTGGCCCTGATAGCACAGTTGGTAGAGCGTCCGATTCGGGAGGAGGTAGATCCAGGATCAGTCCTGGGTCGAGTCACTGGGCCCTGGGTCGAGTTCTAAGACCTTAAAAGAGGAAGGTGTAACTTCCTCGTTTGGCGTTCAGCATGATAGTGCAACGACTGGTTGACCCGTATCATTATAATGGCTCGGGCGGAGCGGCTTACTTGCGCTCTTTAAGGCGTCTCAATGAAGCAGCACTAGATACAAGAACGGTGGAAATCCGTCCTGCAGCAACAAGGAGGCACGTTACATACATTGTAAGGATTCCTTCGTCGTCAAATGACTGAAAAAATTGTTAAGTACGACGTTATACCCCAACTACTCACTCACTCACTCCTTCAGTGTTGTTGTTGTAATTTTGGGCACCACTGTTTACATGTAGATATCCATCAATGTTGCTGTTGTAAATCTGGACACCACTGTTTACATGCAGATATCCATCAGTGTTGTTGCTGTAATTTTGGACACCACTGTTTACATGCAGATATCCATCAGTGTTGTTGCTGTAATTTTGGACACCACTGTTTACATGCAGATATCCATCAATGTTGCTGTTGTAAATCTGGACACCACTGTTTACATGCAGATATCCATCAATGTTGTTGCTGTAATTTTGGACACCACTGTTTACATGTAGATATCCATCAATGTTGCTGTTGTAAATCTGGACACCCCTGTTTACATGCAGATATCCATCAGTGTTGTTGCTGTAATTTTGGACACCACTGTTTACATGTAGATATCCATCAGTGTTGTTGTTGTTACTGTTGTTACTGTTATAATTATCAGTATCATTTATTATTGACATTTAGGAAGCAAATCTACGGCTACTAACCTTGCGGTACAGGCAGTAGCGGACTACTTAGATACAGTCATCATTGACAAGACGAAATCTCGATCTCTGAACGCCATTATTATCATCACGGACGGTAAGAGATTAAGGCTATTGAGCCGTTGTAAAGACAAGGTTGCGGCAGGTGTTGGTCGCTGGCCGATTTTTCATGTACATCAGTGATTCAACTTCAACGTTCCAAATTTCAGGCCATTGTTTCGTTTGAATGGCTTGCCATTTATATTCGGAGTTTTGAAGTGGACACCGTACCTGCTTTGAACCAATCATCAGCGCTTTCTTTGCTCATGTGAGACCACTGGAAGCGTAAACGTAAGCAAATCCAATTTATCCAAAGCGATGAAAAGTTTGATAAACTATTATCTATTAAGAATAAAGTTTTTATACAAGAAACTCCTGCTGAGAACCCGGATGCTCGAGCCCATTTATCTATGTTATTTATCCCGCCCTGTTTCTTGTGAAAAACCCGGATGCTCCTTGCCCGTTTGTCTTCGTTATTTATCACGCCCTGTTTCTTGTGAAAAACCTGGATGCTTGAACCTATTTATCTATGTGATTTGATTTGATTTTATTTGTTTATTGACCAATGGTGAACAAAAAAAAAATCACCCCCTGTTTTTTTGTAAAGAATCCGGATGCTCGAGCCTATTTACCTATGTTATTTATCACCCCCTATTTTTTGTTAAGAACCTGGATGCTCGAGCCTATTTACCTATGTTATTCATCACCCCCTATTTTTTTGTTAAGAACCCGGATACTCGAGCCTGTTTATCTGGGTTATTTTTTGTTGAGTGTGTTTGCTTTCCATCAACAAGAAGACCATTTTGTCACCAAGGAGGAATAAGGTTGTTAAGTATAATCCAATGTGTATAACACAAAAATTCGGAAAAAATAGCCCATTTTTCGTTTTTCAAACATTTTTCAAACCTAACTCTGCTTAAGCCATGATGCTGTTTGGCGTGTAATTTACTACCATTTAATCATTTACATTAAGAGTTAGACATGAAACCCTAACTTGTGTAAATTATAGTTCGGGTGCACCTAAAAGTCAGTCTACATTGTTCTTACCGATCCTGAGTCCGTGGGTTCGAATCAAACCCTCGCCGGGTTAGACCTCATCGGAGTGTTTTGGTGACTCAGAGGAATAGGCGATGAGTCATTAGTGGTCATTTGAGTTAAACTTAGCCCTACAGGAAAAGTATCATCATCTCTGTAATCAGCTGACCCAATATTTTTAATACCTTACTGTCAAAAAAAACAAAACAATCTGTGTTCTGTTATTGCAGATTATTCTGTTAGATATTAACACACATACTCTATTATGTCAACATAACGATTGTATTAGACTGACAGGATGCTATGTTGAGTATGACACAACAATGTGTTAACCCAGATTAATTTTTGAGCGAGCATGTAGTTGTTGTATGTCGGCGCCGTTACGGACAAATGCATTTTGTGTTTAGGAATGCATAATGAATACGGTAGTCCCGTGGGAACGATCAACAATTTAAAGGCGGATTACGATGTCGATGTTTACACCATTGGCATCGGAGCGGAAGTCGACGACAAAATTTTAAGAGACATGGCGTCGCCCGATCAGTATCAGCGACTGAAAACCATTGCCGACTTGGAGAGCTTGACCAACATGTTGCTGAACGGAAGTGCAGGTAAGTTGATCAAACAAATAAATAGTAGGTGGACATCTGGATAGTGAACAATGCCTACATGTACTAAATGTACTTATAAAAATTTCTCCCATTCAATAAGGTTGATTACGGCTATACGCGTTCATTTTTTCCTATAACAGCAGTATTTATTCCTCATTTAATTTGAGATATGCCTTCTCAAATAGATTCTTTCGTCGTTTGAAGTTGAGATATGACTTTCTTCAGTGGATGAATTTTCCGTGGAATTTGAGATACATAATGCCTTTCTGGGTTGATTCGACCTTTACTTTGGAATTTATGCCAACTGGTGAATAAATTAGGGCTTAATTCAAATATTCGCATGTATACAGTTAAAACCACCAGCCGTTAGATAAGGGTTGGTTACCCTCATTTGCTGTTAAAAATAAAGATGCGTGAATATGTTCCCTTTAAACCGAAACCGGTACAGATTACATGTATATGCATGCATTCTTTGTCGTTGTGATCGTGGATGAGTTTACCCTGGGCTCGGCCGGGTTTTCTCTCAAAATAATGTTGGCCCTCGTAGTATATTGAGCACGGCGTAAAACTCAAGTAATAGAAGTTACATGGTTACTGAGTGACAGAATAGTTACATACACCATATATTTCCGTACCCTATCACTGAGTAACCATATAACGAATTTATCCTGGAAAGACCATCAACTCAGTTCAGAAGGCCGATGTGTAGGTGAATCGCTCCAGCGATGTGACCATTGTATTTACAACCCAACAAAGGGAGATAACCTACTCGGCAGACACATTTGACGTCGTCAGCAGGACTCAAGAATATATTTGTACCCCACGTGACCGTTGTCGTGTAATGAAAAGCGGAGTAAATTGTCTGATGCGGGATAAATTTGTTCTTTGAAGGTTACGAGGAATGTGGAGTTGGTGGACTGAGAGATTTACCTCCCGATAAAGACGTAGAACATTTTGTGGAGTCGAAGGACATTAGAAACTGGCCCTGGATGGCTGGGCTATATTATGACGTTGGCCAAGACCAGTCGGTGATTGTTTATTTGTTTATTTGTTTATTTATTTATTTCCAACCAGATGATGTACATGTAAGTAACAAAATAGTCCATTTTAGAATTCATTGTGGGCTAGAATGGGTTGAGTAGGGGATTTTCTTTGTAATTCGCAAAATCATGCAATGTTACTCAACATTCAAAGGGAGTGAAACATCTGTGCCTATTCCTCGGAAAGGCCTCTTATCCCACAACCCAAACCCAGTCCAGTGTTTGCCTTTTTTATGGCATATTTTCATGCAAGGCAAAGCGATATTACTGACTGTACTAAACTAATGTTTTATGAAGCAATGCCTGCATATTTTCTCTCACAAAGAACATCCGAATATCAAGCTTACCTAGGTTTTTATCGGAATGCTAGATAGGAATTCCCTTCTGCGATTTTGTGTATGTCCCTGGCTCCAATGGCTACGGGCCTGGTTACGCTGGTCATCGTAAAATTAAAATTGTTTACTTTATCCGCATGAGCTATTTGAGTAAATCTTTTACAACTCTCACATAGTGCGTATTTCAACGGAAAGTAAGTGCATAGATATAAAGTATGGAAGTGATCCGATAATTAAATTTGTGCCAAGGTGTGCGGTATACTTAATCACTACCTTGAGGGTGGATATTTCTTTCTCTTAAAACAAGCTGAAACGCCTGTAAAGGATCCTGGAGCTTCCAGAGCCTTATATCCTCTGGACCCTTGCCTCCTTGGTTTGCATAGTATACCACCCCTCTCCCCCACTTTCGATTTGCTTCTTATCATGTCGACTACACAAGACATCACACCCCCACCCAGTCACATTATACCGACACCGGGCAAACCAGTCCGACTTCCTTGCTCACTTTGGTATGACCCGACGTGGGTAGGATCCCCGGTCTCTCGAATTCCCGACGCCGAAGCGGACGTACTAAGTAGCAATAACCTGTCTATACTGCTCCTCAATGGGCATACGCAGACTGACATTCATTGACGACCACCTTTCTGCCACCAGTATGGCATGCAGGAGGAAAGTTGGTCACTAAGTTGCCAAAAGGTTGGTGGTTTATCTGGAACAACCCAGGGCATCTGAGAAAAAAAAGTTGAATACGGTGTTAAAAATGATAAATTAAGTACATAAAATACCCAAACGGTGCCCCTGGATTTCAGCTGGCTCATCCCAATGCCGACATGTAGCTGGCTCATCCCAATGCCGACATGTAGCTGGCTAATCCCAATGCCGACATGTACCTGGCTCATCCCAATGCCGACGTGTAGCTGGCTCATCCCAATGCCGACATGCAGCTGGCTCATCCCAATGCCGACATGCAGCTGGCTCATCCCAGTGCCGACATGTAGCTGGCTCATCCCAATGCCGACATGTAGCTGGCTCATCCCAATGCCGACATGTACCTGGCTCATCCCAATGCCGACGTGTAGCTGGCTCATCCCAATGCCGACATGCAGCTGGCTCATCCCAATGCCGACATGCAGCTGGCTCATCCCAGTGCCGACATGTAGCTGGCTCATCCCAATGCCGACATGTAGCTGGCTCATCCCAATGCCGACATGCAGCTGGCTCATCCCAATGCCGACATGTACCTGGCTCATCCCAATGCCGACATGTAGCTGGCTCATCCCAATGCCGACATGTAGCTAGCTCATCCCAATGCCGACATGTAGCTGGCTCATCCCAATGCCGACATGTAGCTGGCTCATCCCAATACCAACATATAGCTGGCTCATCCCAATGCCGACATATAGCTGGCTCATCCCAATGCCGACATGCAGCTGGCTCATCCGAATGCTGACCTATAGCTGGCTCATCCCAATGCCGACGTGTAGCTGGCTCATCCCAATGCCAACATGTAGCTGGCTCATCCCAATGCCGACGTGCAGCTGGCTCATCCCAATGCCCACATGTAGCTGGCTCATCCCAACGCCGACGTGCAGCTGGCTCATCCCAATGCCCACATGTAGCTGGCTCATCCCAATGCCAACATGTAGCTGGCTCATCCCAACGCAGAAATATAGCTGGCTCATCCCAATGCCGACATGTAGCTGGCTCATCCCAATGCCGACATGTAGCTGGCTCATCCCAATGCCGACATGTAGCTGGCTCATCCCAATGCCGACGTGCAGCTGGCTCATCCCAATGCCGACGTGTAGCTGGCTCATCCCACTGCGAACATGTATCTGGCTCATCCCAATGCCGACATGTAGCTGGCTCATCCCAATGCCGACATGTAGCTGGCTCATCCCAATGCCGACATGTAGCTGGCTCATCCCAATGCCGACATGTAGCTGGCTCATCCCAATGCCGACATGCAGCTGGCTCATCCCAATGCCGACGTGCTGCTGGCTCATCCCAATGCCGACGTGTAGCTGGCTCATCCCACTGCGAACATGTATCTGGCTCATCCCAATGCCGACATGCAGCTGGCTCATCCCAATGCCGACATGTAGCTGGCTCATCCCAATGCCGACATGCAGCTGGCTCATCCCAATGCCAACATGTAGCTGGCTCATCCCAATGCCGACATGTAGCTGGCTCATCCCAATGCCGACATGTAGCTGGCTCATCCCAATGCCGACATGCAGCTGGCTCATCCCAACGCCGACGTGCTGCTGGTTCATCCCAATGCCGACGTGTAGCTGGCTTATCCCACTGCGAACATGTAGCTGGCTCATCCCAATGCCGACATGCAGCTGGCTCATCCCAATGCCCACATGTAGCTGGCTCATCCCAATGCCAACATGTAGCTGGCTCATCCCAACGCCGACATATAGCTGGCTCATCCCAATGCCGACATGTAGCTGGCTCATCCCAGTGCCGACATGTAACTGGCTCATCCCAATGCCGACATGCAGCCGACGTGCTTCTGGTTCATCCCAATGCCGACGTGTAGCTGGCTTATTCCACAGGGAACATGTAGCTGGCTCATCCCACTGCCAACATGTAGCTGGCTCATCCCAATGCCGACATGTAGCTGGCTCATCCCAATGCCGACATGCAGCTGGCTCATCCCACTGCCAACATGTAGCTGGCTCATCCCAATGCCAACATGCAGCTGGCTCATCCCAATGCCGACATGCAGCTGGCTCATCCCAATGCCGACATGCAGCTGTCTCATCCCAATGCCGACATGTATAAAGCTCGGTATACATGAGAGCTTAGGACGTGACTCAGCTCACTGGTCGTGCGTAGTTGCTTCCAGTTGCTGATAGCCTTACGACTTGAAGTTTAAAGATGGAGAAAACATGAAATTTACATCAAGTTCAGATGAAAGAGCACAGAAAGTTAGTTGTAAGTGACAAAGAATAAATGTGTTCGTTCTAGAATTTGGCCTTTTCAGCTAACAGATGTGTTCAACGTGGACTTTTATATTTAAATGTATTTATAAATATGATCATAATTTTGCTTAAATGCATGTGTTTGGATATAAACAACAAATTTACATTCAAATAATTTTTTTTAGATATCATTAGAACATTCTTATGCAAAATAATGGTCCCAATTTCCCACCATATAAAAATACTTTTATATATCCTTTTCTTCTGAAAAACCATATTTGCAAAAAATTAGTTTTCACGCTTTTTCATCTAATTTTGGCATCATTTTTATGTTTTCTTCTCATTTAACCGGCATTCACGTAACGACTCAAGAACAATCGTGTCTGGTGTCATCAGCATAACGTCCCACTGAGTCAGAACTGCATGTTTGGGGCCGTGTATTGGAACCTACGGTGTTTAGGTGGAATGTCATCGACATGACTTTCCACTGACGCAGCACTGTATGTTTGAGGCCGGTTATTGAAGCCAACGGTGATTAGGTGGGGTGTAATCGACATGACTTTCCACTGAGGCAGAACTGCATGTTACAGGCCATTTATTTAGGCTTAGGGTGATTAGGTGGGGTGTCATCGACGCTCCACTGAGGCAGCACTGTATGTTTGAGGGCAGTTATCGCAGCCTACTGTAACTATGTGGGGTGTCATCCGCATAAGGTTTTAGTGAGTAAGCAAGTGAATAAAAACAGTTGATGAATGAATGTGACTATAAGACCGTGCTTACTTTCCAATTCTATTCACCAGTATAAGGAGTTTAAGTGCGGGGCATCGTTGATCCGTCCAGGCTGGCTACTGACAGCGGCCCATTGTTTCCCCGATGACAAAAACAAGCAAGATCCGGCACTGTGGAGAGCCAAGATGGGTAAAGTATAATAGTTTTTAAATAGGACTAACGTGCCTAAGCGTGTCATTTTGTTTTCCGTTTATTTTCATTTCTTTTCTCCACTTTTTTTTCTTATTTTTTTCACATTGTCCGATGGGGCTTAACCATCTATCGTTTCGCTAATTTTGCTGATTTGTTCCTATGTGAATAACATAGGAATTTCAAAAGTCATTTATTTATTTGAGTGATGTTTCACGCCATGTTTATGAGTATTTCACTTGTACTACGGCGGACAGCATTATGGTGGGAGGCTACCAAGCAGACCTAGGGGGAAGCCCTCGACCATCCGCAGGTTGCTGCAAGACCTTCACACATACGGCCGAATAGGAAGCCAGCATGGGCTGGACTTGAACTCACAGAGACCATATTGGTGAGATTCTTCTGGGTCATTTCGCCGCGCTGTCACGGTAAACACCTCGACCACATTACAATATGTTTTAATTATCTTATCATTACGATCACCATATAACTGGCATTATCATTAACCGCCCGGGTCACTAATCATTATTTATTTATTTATTTATTTATTTATTTGATTGGTGTTTTACGCCGTACTCAAGAATATTTCACTTATACCCACGACCATCCGCAGGTTGCTGCAAGACCTTCCCACTTACGGCCGGAGAGGAAGCCAGCATGAGCTGGACTTGAACTCACAGCGACCGCATTGGTGAGAGGCTCCTGGGTCATTGCGCTGCGCTAGCGCGCTAACCGACTGAGCCACGGAGGCCCCCACTAATCATTACTGTCGTCACTTATATTATCATATTCAGAATTACCCCCCCCCCCCCCACCATTAATGCCCCTGCTATAAATGGGGGGGGGGGGGCTATTCAGCGTCTTCATTCCACACATTATTATCTATTTTCGCATCTCTTAACGTCACTTTGTATTCGGTTGCAGGATCTTTGAAACGATCCACAGAACATGGTATCCCCTTGTCTATATCAAAAATCATCCTTCATCCGGAGTTTACCCGCTTTCCCAATGAAAGGAACGACGTGGCTTTGATCCAACTGACAGAGCCGTTAATCTTATCCCCTACCATTAGAACTGTGTGTCTTCCAAACAATTTAGATCAATACAAGTGTAAGTGGACCATCTGTCTTCAGTCCAAGCACAACTGTGATGCATATTTGTTATCCAAAAACTCATATTTATTTATTTATTGATTTGATTGGTGTTTTACGTCGTACTCAAGAATATTTCACTTATACGACGGCGGCCAGCATTATGGTGGAAGGAAACATGGCAGAGCCCAGGGGAAACCCACGACCATCCGCAGGTTGCTGACAGACCTTCCCACGTACGGCCGGAGAGGAAGCCAGCATGAGCTAGGCTTGAACTCACAGCCACAGCATTGGTGAGAGGCCATTACGCTGCGCTAGCGCGCTAACCGACTGAGCCACGGAGGCCCCCTGACCCCTTTTAAATACATGTATTCTAGTTTAGCCAAAAAATCCATATCCGCCAATAAAATCAAATTTTCTGTATTTAATAACGTAATGTAATAACTCACATGACTGCCATTTAGTAAACATGCACTATTTATGATGATTGTAAAGTGTAACAATCAAGATAAAAGATATTATTTGACCCGCTTTATAAATTTCAGGAAATTTATCATCGTTTTTGACGGGTATCACTGTTACAGACGAGGCTTGACTTCTTTGAAATGAAATTATTTGTGCCATTCTAAAATACTCAATTAATGAAGGAAAATATCGATTGCATTTGCGCTGATAGATTTGCTTTTAAAACCTGTTGAATAAATAAACTAATCCATGGTGTTTCAGTCAACTCCACAGAGCACTGGTACCAAGATGAAAGGTGGTCTGTGGTAACCGGTTGGGGTGACGTGTCTGACCGTGATGAGGATGACATCGTGGTTCTCAGCGACAACCTAAAGTTCACCTCAATGAAAATTCATAGTGATGAGAAGTGCATTGCCACACTTGAAGATGGCGAAGGCTACATCTATGATGATGGGATGTACTGTGCGGGTAGGCCACCAGTTACACTAAAAAAAATAATGAGTTAATTCTAACAGAAAGTCTGTTGCCTGAGTGATTCTGGAATGTGTTAAGTGCTTATAACATAGCATTATTGTGTCTTGGGCCCAGTTGTTCAAAACGGGTTTAAGACTTAATACCAGATTTAACTTTAAGCCAAGTCTTCAGTTTTGTGCTCAGCCTGAAAAAAATGTGTAACATTATATTAAATATGAACTAAACCTGCCGCTGTTATATTTTCACTTTGGAGAACTGCAATGGCTACGGAGTTTGGCTAAGAATTTAAATATAAAATATGAATTAATACCAGTATTACCTAATACACTTTCGAACAACTGGGTCCCGTTGTTCTCTTAGACCAAGAGAATAATTATGTTGAATAAATAGAATATATGTGTTATACTAACAGAATATATTCCAGCATCGCCCATGTATACTGTAGGGTAGAGCACAATGCATACTTCTTTTGGTGTATAACTCGTTCTGTTTATTGTATGATAATAGCCTTCTTTGGCACGTACATTTCTTTGTGAAAAGGTGATCTTGCTTGTCATAAAATGTGTGTGTGATTGACTGAACCAAATAGAAAGAATGGACCTTACTGCACAAGAACAATTGCATTTAAAAATTTCACAGTTTTAGACAAGATTGATGAGATCATCACATTATTACAGATTTTACGGTAATGAACCTTACACAGCAAAGGCGCATAAACTTTAGTTGATAAACTATAGTTTAGTAGTTCCATAAATGTAAGAACAAAAAAACAAAAAGAAGAAGAAACATTAATTTTAATCGATTCGACACATTGATTAACGAAGATAACAGAGAAAACATTTACAACCGAGTCGTTGTTGTTAGGCCTACGAAACGCACGTTGTTAGGCCTAGACCTACGAATATCTATGGCAACCTTAAAATACATGCACTTTAACCTGGTATTTAACATAACACAGCATGTAGGCCTGTACATGTGCACTAAGGCTGAGGTAGAACGCTTTGAAATATTTGTGCAAAAGATAAACAACATTGTATTGTCACATACCGTATATATGCGTCTTTTGAATCACTGTTTATATTTTTTAGTGCAGAAATCCCCATTATCACTTCTGTGTTTGCACAGATAAGGGAGACAGCTTCGTGAAGAACAGATAAGCAATCACTGTAAATTCACTGTACATTCAGACTCTATGAGATAAAACCAAATGATATCAGTGCAGGAAGGGATTTGACCATAGCAATTCAGATAACATACTTTCTGTTAAATTTAACGGGTTACATTTTGAGAGTACTAGCCTGTGGAGAGTATAAGCCCGTTGCTTCCACGTATTATTCTTAATGTAAAATTTCGGCCAGTAAGATATGAACACATTAAGGAGACAAGCCCTAGAGCACACGCGCGAGTTTTCTGGCTGCAGCGTATGAGGGGAAGGCATATGCCAAAAAATACTCATGTTTCCTGTGTGGTAATCTTATATTTCAGCGCCACATTGTTTTGCACTTAATTCGAACTATCACGGCCAGATATTTGATTGGCTGAGAACTGTTGTCATTTAACTAAGAAGACAAGCCTCCATCTCACGAGATTTTCATTTCTGTCGTGTTTCGAACGGAAAGACTATTTCACTTGGCTCATTGATACGACAGACTAAAACCAACGGACTGATCTTCAGCGCACGCGCCGCTCTCTGTGTACACTTTACTTCCTGGCCACTACAAGCAAAATTGGTACAGAAATCTTGAACAACGCGGAGGTCACCGAGGTCACGGTGATGAGGCATGACGGGATATCTGATCCCCGCCCCCCCCCCCCCCCCCCCCACCCCCCCCCCCTACACACACACACCAACACATGCACTCTGTTTATCTGAAAAATGCCCTACTGTGATTCTAACGAACACTTGAAACAATGTTATTGCTGAATGCTGATTAAATAGTTCCGCGCGAGAACACAAGTGGTAAGGCTAAGCCGAAACAAGTGTTTGGGCCTTCGTGTGTAGCTCAGACTCCAGAGGTTAAGCTTGTTGAGTGGTGGTAGTGATGTAAAGCGAGAGTGGTAATTCCTAACCTAATGTTAAACTGGTCTTGCTTCCCGAGTAAATTTATCGACTGCGTCATTTCCGAAAATATCCGGTTATTGACGGAAAACTTGCATAAAATAGAGGGATTATGAAGAGAGGTAAAATAAGCCTCGTGCATAATAATACATTTTTTTTTTAAATTTCGCACAGCATTCTTTATTTTTTCTAAAACCATAATCTTTGCTTTAAAGTTCCTTTCCATGTGTCCTTTGTTGTATAGACATAACGTGTAATTTGCTGTTATTTAAGCATTTAAATGAATAGTTAGTATAAAGCAGAGTTAGTATACTTTGACGTTTTAGCCTACTGTCACATTGCCGTATATTTTTTTTTTCTTTCAGTATAGGCCTATGCATTGTCGTACATTCGTATCAAAACATCGCATTGTGAAGGTTATAGAAAAAATGTGAAGTAAACTGTCCATGTACTTAGTAATATCATCTCACAAGCAGCACACAACTATGGGCTGTTTTCATAATACATAGGTTTCTTCCCTTTTCAAGGATTTACCTCCCTTGACGGTAGGCACCGGTTAGCAATTGGCCACAGACCCCCGTTAATTACCCATAAGCGACATTGTTAACGTTTATCGCTGTAGCTCAGTCCCAAACATTCCGATAAGCTTTGGTGCATACCTGGCCCAGCCTGTGAGAAAGAAGCCATGCATAAAAATCTTGACATAGGTTGACCGTCAAATTCTGGACCTTTCTATGCTGGCAGCTTGGAGGGGTGCCTAGCAACGTCAAGGGGACGTCACTCGCAGCGTCATCGCCACCTGTCTCCTTGTGTCCTCTCGCCCAGAACTTTCATCATTAAAACTCATACCTGCTCAAAGCTTGGACAATTTCCATCATTTTTAGACCAAGCATGCACCTGTACACCAAAAATAGCAGCCTGTCAGCGAAAAAAGACATTACACTCTAAACTACACAGAATTACATTCGTAAAAACGGAAATTGTAATGGGGTACTGTGTCCAATTAGAATTAAGGCCTACCACTGTAATGGAACTTAAGCAACCACGGTGATAAACTGTGTTTGATCCGCCTTTGAAAGTGGTTGTAAAGTTAACAATTTTTTTTTATCTCAGTTTCCTTCTATGCTTTGGGGAACTGAGTAAACAACAATATTCCCCGCAGTCCCATATGTTTTAGTGCTGAAATCAAGGTTTGGGCCACTTTCACAAAGATGTCGTACTTGTACGATGTCGCACGTATAGGGCAATGGGATGTTAACAATGACGTACAAAATATCATACGACAAATATACCACAAAAAAATGTCGTAAACCGCTTTGTGAAAGTGGTCCCAGGTACATACAGTCAAGGGAGGTTATTCCTTGCAAAGGGGAGAAATCTATGTTTTACTAAAATACGGAAGGGCCTTCTTCTTTCAACTTGTCGCCTATTCTTATGACATCCAATTCAAATTTGCATTTCTTGTCCGTGGAGAAATTTCAGGTAATGTACGAATAGTGTTTTCTCTGTCGATCTGTGGTTGCCCCTTTATACTAGCATCATGCTGATGTATCATACAACAACTGAGTAAGCCTATAAAACAAATTACAACAGAATCTTCCCAGTTACATCACAGTTCTGCTGTGATTTGTTACCTAGGTAACGGCAAGAAGCGTGACTCTTGTAAAGGGGACAGCGGAGGGCCATCTATGGTGGAGGTGCCAACAGGGTACCGCTCCAAACGTGTCTTTCAAGTGGGTAAGTACTTGCACTGCTCATTCCTCATAACTCATTCGGATCAATTCCTTATACTTCTGGATTTTCGTTTAAACCGGGGCTAGGGAATGTATATTCATCGGTTTGAACACTGATTTCACTCAGTCGCCTAGAACATAACTTGCATCTTTCTTACATTATTGAAAACTGTTGACTTCTTCTCTTTAAATTTATTTATTTGTTTGATTGGTGTTTTACGCCGTACTCAAGAATATTTTACTTATACGACGGCGGCCAGCATTATGGTGGGAGGAAACAGGGCATAGTCCGGGGAAACCCACAACCATCCGCAGGTTGCTGGAAAAGGAACGGCCGGAGAGGAAGCCAGCATGAGCAGGACTTGAACTCACAGCGACCGCATTGTTGAGAGGCTCCTGGACCATAACACTGCGCTAGCGCGCTAACCAACCGAGGCACAGAGGCCGCGCTTACCTATGATTCCGTCTAATGTTCATATTTTATATACTTTCTTAGTTCTTTAGTAGTTTGTTTTAACCGCTGTTTTGGAAATTTACCATTTGATTATTGACCTAGAGCGTCCATCTTAATTGAGACTGGTGAACGAATGTCTGTTACGACGCAGAGGTTCGAAGTCGGGATCAAACCTGTTTCAGAACACCCTAAAGACCCTAAAAAATGATACTTGTTGCTCAGCACTAAGAGTTCAGAGCAAGAAACAAGATTGCTTTGCTCGGTGTCAGTAGGAGTATAATGTGACTGAGTCTCATGTCTCATGTCTGGTGTCTCCGGCATGATTCTTCTTGCCACAAGAAGACACAGTATATGTACCCACACCTAATGACTCTTCGTCGTTATATGATTGAAAAGTTGTTAACTACGACGTAAAACCCCAAGCAAACATACCAGAAGCAACTGGCAGGTGAAAAGGTAGGGATTAGATCTGACGGAACAGTTCAATAGAGCTAAGTAAGGATATGATCCCAATTTTTTTTTCACCTTTCTCCATTAAATTTTTCAAAATTAAAACGTCATCACGTAGATTAGCAATTATCGACTAGACTACAGAGCCAGTCTTCGTTCTTTCCAAACACAAAGACTGTTCTTTCAAAAAAAAATCGAGTAGGTGGTATTATGGCGTGGGAAAGAGTAGTCAGAATGGCGCAGTGTCTAAAGGGCTCTGTTGTACTTGTGGATAAACCAGGATTCTGCTGGTGGATTTAGCATCCGGAGGCCTGGTCTCTTTGCAATGTTTTAATGTTGTCGTGTGTTAAATGTGGTGACATCTCAGCATTTTGGCTATGTCTACACCAGTGAAATTGCAGTCAACATCTCTGCATTTCTGTAACTAATTTTGCTTAAGCCACAGTGCTAGGGGTGTGTAAGTTGCTACTATTTATGCATTTACCTGAACAGTTATTAATACTCTTACAACAAAACACTGAGGGTAAACTGAAGTAAATTGTCAAGAGACCGTATTTCACCGGCACCGCTATGGTTTTACTCTCTATGCTGTACGTCTTCAAATTATGTATTGTTTCTATAATGGGTGAAATTTTGTTTCCGACATTGCCCTTCCTAACTTACACAGTACACTATAGTAATATGGTCGGGCTTGTTGTATCTATACGATTATCTATGGTTTAGACAGTGTCTATGCATTGAAACAGACATTCGTATACCAACTGTCAAAGAATAAGGCCAGTAAGCACACGACCAATTCCCAAAACGACGTTTAACACAAACCACCAAAGAACTAAGAAGGTGTATAAAGTACGAAATTTAGACGGAATCATGCAGAGAGAAGCCGTCAACAGTATTCAGTGACATTGGAAAAGCGCAAGAGATTCAAATGGAATGAGTGAAATCAGTATTCAAATCACGTACAATTCATGCTATTGTATAAGTTGTCAATAACAAAATGTGTATCTCAGTTGCGTTTTGATAGCAACTGATCATGTATCCCACATAGCGATTTAATGCAACACGATGAATGTAAGGCCCTTGGCCCCGAGTTACGCGGAGTTAGTCACATTCTGAAGCGGAGTACCGTCACTACTTTCTTCACCCGTTGCTGTTGTTGTAGGTATCGTCTCTTGGGGAATCGGCTGTCGTCAGGAAGGAAAGTATGGCTTTTACACCCGGATTGAGAAGTACTTACCCTGGATTTTAGACAACATGGGAGAATAATTATGTGTTTATAGTCGTAAACAGATTTCTGTTCTCGTGATTCCTCTTCTCGTGGTTTTTTTTCTCTTGTGCTGAGGAAACGCGAGAAAACGTGTTCATGAAAGGCAGATCTTGGATACTATGCAAACTCAGTGAAACTTGACTTTTGCAAGAGCATACTTTTCATAAATGGGTTTGACAACATTGATTTCAAGACTTCGATGAAAACTTTCAAAATATAGTTTTAATTTTTATTTTGAAAAATATTGAAGTTGCTTCGTGTAGTTTAATCCTAGATTAAACTGAATGCTTTAACTTTTGTTTGAACACTTGAATTTTTATGGGCTTTGTATCATGCAGGAAATAAAAACGTCCTCTTAGAATACAGTGGTCTGCTGAAAGATTAGTACTGTATTTCATGCAAAAGGTTGAGTAACTCAATAGTGTTAAACCTCTCCTTCTTTGGTTACAAAGTACAAAGCTGATGTCACATACTGAAAAATAGAAATATATGAATGCGATATTTATGTTCTCTTTGAGAGCGATTGTCACAAAAATGAGTAGAAAATTTTCAGATTTAAGTTATATCAGTTGTGAATACAAAAGCCCATTGCCCTCTGTCCCTACAGTAACAAGTTTTAATTTTTGCGATTACGTGTTGAGAAAGTAAAAGCTTCCCAAGATAGAAATGCAAGCAATATCTGCACCTCTCTCAAGTTTGTCATATTGTAAACTTATAATTATATCTCCTCTCCGGCTGTAAGTGGGAAGGTCTGCAGCAACCTGCAGATGGTTGTGGGTTTCCCCCGGACTCTGCCCGGTTTCCTTCCACCACAATGCTGTCCTCCGTCGCATAAGTGGAATATTCTTGAGTACGGCATAAAACACCAATCAAATAAATAAATAAATATAATTATATCGTTAGTCTGTTTGACAAAGAGAAGGGCGAGCTTCATGACCCCCCCCCCCCCCCCCAACCTTGGTCAGGCAGAAGTTCAGGACATCCCCATTTAGCCACTGAGAATGCAATTTCAGGACAGACCACTTATCGAATGGGAAGGCAGACTTTCAAGACCCCCCCCCCCTTAGCCAATGAGAAGGCAGAATTTCAAGACACCCCTCTTAGCCGTTGAGAATTCAGAATTTCAAGACGCCCCCTTAGCCAATGAGAAGGTAGTATTTCAAGACACCCCCCTTAGCCAATGAGAAGGTAGTATTTCAAGACACCCCCCTTAGCCAATGAGAAGGTAGTATTTCAAGACACCCCCCCCCCCCCCCCCCCCTTGGCCAATGAGAAGGTAGTATTTCAAAACACACGCTTCAGTCAATGAGATTGCAGAATTTCAGGACAACCCTCTTAGACAAAGAGAAGGCAGAATTGCAGGAAATTCCTTTACGTCAGATACACAAAAGTTACATGGCGCTCTCTTGTAGCTGACATGTGGCAATTGACATCGAGAGTGAGGTGAATACGCAAAGACTTAAAGTATGTACTATATTATTTCCGGACGCTGAAACTTTTGAGGTCAAGGTCCATCTAGTCGAACACGGCGGCCCCGTATAAGTATTTGTATCTGCATACTGTGTTACTCGCTTATAAAAATCGTATAAAAACACTTGAATTAGATCAATTGAAACGTTAAACATTTCATTTTCATTAGTGTAAACATCGTCAGAGAGCATTCTTTTCTGTTTAAACAATCATCGTAAAACCGTTTATTCGTACATATGAACATAATTTAATCGCACTCCAGTTATCGTATACTTACAAGCTCAATTTGTGCATGTAATATATGTATTTTAGCGTTAGATGGTAGCTGGTTTGCAAGCTCATGCTGGCCTGTTCTTCGACAGTACGTGTGAAGGTCTTCAGCAACTGGCGGATGTTGGTGGGTTTCCCCCGGTTTCCTCCCACCGTAATGCTGATCGATTTCTGTGCTTAGCGGTGGGAGGGAGTGGGGAAACGAAGTGCGCGTACCGTACGGGGGCTATGTTTTAGCTCTGATTCTTTATGTATGACGACATGACTCCACAATTCAGATGCAGGTGGTTAAAACTCTTCCTTGACCGCCAGGCCCATATTTACGAAGCCATAATGTTAGATTCCTGTGAGATATTTCTTCAGTATGCTAGGATTGTTTAGCTAAGCCCAGCGAAGACATCAGTGTTTTTAGTTGTGTGAAAACAGTGGTCTGCCTATCCAGATTATAAGTGGGGCACTGATTCGTCTTTTTTCTAGAGAGTAAAATTTACCTCCAAGTTGTCATTATCTAGTGTCTGAGGGATTCCGTTTGAAAACCTTTTGCTACTCTGAATAAATGCGGTAGGCCCTACTCTCCGTATCTGAACTCTGTGGCTTAGAGAATTCTATTCCTTCTGTCCCTGTTTCCTCGTTTAGACATGCTCCACGATGTAACTCCAATATTGCCGATATGGCGATTAGAAATTATCATTCATTCCTTCATTCATTTTTTTTCTTTTTGTCCTTTCTGCGGTTGAGAAACTTTGCAGGTGTACTCTATTTGTGCTTTCATGAAATAAACACTGTTTCAGTGCATCGTGTAAATTGCTACTATTTCTGCATTTACATCAACAGTTAGAATATGACCCTGACTGAAGTAAATAGGGAAGAGGCCGTTTACGTGTGATCATTAGCCAGCTATCACATTGTCGTCGTTTCGCGGGTTTTACTTTCTATGCTCCACATCTTTAATTATATAGTTGTGATCACAACACGAAGAGGCGGGTTCATATGTGCATATGAGTTTTCACTTTTTTTTTCATTTGATTTTAGCTCCATTTACAATTGTTTCTTCTCCTGTAAGAAAAAACAGCAGTCAAACTGCAGCAATCCTCCGTCCTATATGTTCTAATGCTGCTGTAGAATTTATTTGTTTGATTGTTGTTTTACACCGAACTCTTATACGACGGAGGAAAACCCACGACCATCCACAAGCTGCTGGCAGACTTTCCCACGTATACGGCCGAAGAGGAAGCCAACATGTATGAGCTTGACTTGAACTCGAGCGACAGCTTTGGTGAGAAGATCCTGGGCCATTGCGCCGTGCTGGCACGCTAACCACCTCGGCCACAGAGGACTTCTCCAATGCAGAGCTGTAGATGACCAGTTCAGAACAACTTTCGTGAATTTAGACGATGTAGACCTAAAGATATGTTGCAACAGAATATTTTCACAATTTAGTATGCAAATTTATTGTTAGTGTAAATGTGACAAAAAAGAATGATCAGTTCATCAGTGAATTTCGGTTGAATGCAAAAGTTCACAGACAAGAATATGGGAGTTTCGAGTTCGAACTCTTTTATCAAAGGAAAAAAGTCCCACTGTACAATGTGACCTGTTAAAATGTTAGGCAATTACTGCGGGATCGCATATACAATAACATGGGCGTCTGAAAAAGCTTCGTTAAAAGTTATTTAGGCGAGAAAATGCTGGAGAAAATTGAGGAACAGAGACTTGAAGTTTTTAAAGAAAAGAGATGTCATCTGTGCCTGTAGAAAACGGTGAAACAAGTGAAAAATAATGTGTGTATATGTTGCCTGACATTTGTCACATGTCACATGATACAGGAGAACAGTTTTTTACCTCAACGAGAGAAGAGTTCGCTCTCAAAACTCTTCTAAGGATGTTATTGTATGAAGTCATTATATGGTCCCGCTTTAAACCGAAATACACGCAACCACGTTCAATAGGCCTACATATGTTTGCTGCATACCAGTTCTACAATTTATACTGAATAGTTAACATATTTAATGTTAGTGTAAATGTAAAAAAAACCAAAAAAAAACCAATGCCCATTCCATCAAACATTCATCAGAAAATTTCGGTTGAATTCAGAATTTCGCAGAAAAGAATTGATGTGTCATATCATGGCCCCAGGTTTACCCTATTTATTCTAAAACTGGGACACCTGGTCTGCTCATTTTAGTCAATATACTAGTATATGTAATAGTAATGGGAAGATTGAGCTTTATTCTCACATGGGTAGACCATCTAATGTAGGCCATCTCTAAATGTTTACTTTTCCAAAAGGCTGATAAAGAAATGTAATATTCTACTTTCAACACAATTAATCCCTGTCTCAAATTTTAGACGAATTAGGGTAGGTCAGATTACAAGCAACTATTTATATAACACTATAACAATACTGAAGGGAAAATCCAGTGTGTTTTAAAAGATGGATGTGTTAAACGAGAGTGCCAGGATTAAAACCACCCAACCTTGAGAAGTTTTTTGATGTATTTGATTGGTGTTACTCATAAATATTTCACTTATACAACGGCGACCAGCATTATTGGCAGATCCCAGGGGAAACCCACAGCCATGTTGCTGGTATGCATTTCCCACGTACAGCAAGAGAGGAAGCCAGCATGAGCTGGACTTGAAATCACAGCGACCGCATTGGTGGGAGGGAAGTTACTGCATGGCGAATAAATTCTACCAGCGGAAGATAAATGGTATCCAGCAAATTCTGTGTAATACCAGGAAAGGGTATTACCCATGACTTGATTATTGGCATCAGTACATCAGAAGAAACAAGAGAATCTTAAAAATAACCCGTCAAGAGTTTTCTTTTACTACAACAATTAAGAAGGCTAAAACGCTAAAACCTTTGAATGGTAGGAGCCCGGTGGGAATTTTCAAAAGCTGGACCTGAAGGAAACTGGATAGTACAGAGGACACCGGGTATACTAGAGCTCTAATGATGCTGAGTATAGCCAAAGCAATCTGGGTGGCATCCGAAGAAAACTTGTCAGTATCCGAGGAAACCCTGGTAGAGCCCAGGTGAAACTGGTTGAACTTTTTGGAGTTTCCAAAACAGAGAGAAATCAGGTAGAGGGCAAAGGAAACTGGGGAAAGAAGGAAACCGAGGTGAGATCGAAAGAAACTGGATAAAGCATAAATGAAAAGTAAGAACAAAACCAAGTCAAGATTGTTGGCCAGAAGGAAATCGGACAAAGCAAAGTATTGTGAATATTTAAACACATGTACATTTCATTGTTGTAATTTTATATATTATACACATACAAATGTCGTGGCATGTTCTGCTTGAAGTACAGGCTGCTCCCCATACATGAACTGACAGTATAATTACCGTGCACAAGTATACAGTTCACTGTTATAGTTTATATATGAAACATTATCCTTAACAAAACATGTCGCTATACGTTCTGTTTGAAGTGTCCACAACTCGGCAACTATGAATAGAAAATGTTTATTGCTGAAAGTATTTGTACATAAACACAGCAGAGTATAAAACCTGTCCGCTTGAGTCAGTTTCAATCTCAGGCTCCCTGGGATTCATTCATAATCCTTCCCTAAGGCTGTCCCCGTTGACGGCCGCGCGGCGGTGTGTGAACAATGACAGAGTTGTTTGTCCACGATCTGTGTTGTACAAAAGACATTCTACAGCACGGGTCGCCTGGGTCAGGGCTAAGGTCCGCTTTGGGCCTGACAGGACTGAGAGTGGCCAGAGCGTGTGCCCGACAAGATAGCCATCGGTCAGTTTAGACAGCATACCCATGACTCACAGTGGTCAAGAAAACCATCGTTCAGGCGGATCTACCTTTAGGCTTGATTAGGTGAGAGGATACAGGTGGGGTTTACAAACCTACACGGCATAGCTCTCCACACACAGCTGGACGGTACACGTGGGGGTAGTCCTATAAGGCTGGGATGCATGTGTGTCCCTTTATACCTTCACAGATGAAACTTCACGTAAGTTGTCATTAATTTAATAGATGGCTATGTGTACTTTATGTAGACATCTATTACAGGAGTCCCGTATATACTGACATATTTGTTAGGAGCTCAGGGCGGAGCCTCTGCGACAGCAGATTCTTCAATAGACTGATGTCATATTCTCTTCCCATTGACCAAAACAGCACCCTAAACCGTACATTTTCCCATATTTGATTTATTTATTTGATTGGTGTTTTACGCCGTACTCAAGAATATTTCACTTATACGACGGCGGCCAGCATTATGGTGAGTGGAAACCGGGCAGAGCCCGGGGGAAACCCACGACCATCCGCAGGTTGCTGGCAGACCTTCCCACGTACGGCCGGAGAGGAAGCCAGCATGAGCTGGACTTGAACTCACAGCGACCGCATTGGCAATTTCCCATATGCATGGGTGATATAGTCTACCGCTGCATATACAATGTAGCCTGAATTACAGTTATAACACTGGCCGGACGTGTTATAGAGACTGTTCGATTTGATTGACTGAATAATTTATTTATTTATGGTTTAATGTCACACTCAAGAAATTTCCAATGTAACCTGTAATCAGTATACGTGTGTTTCTCCATCCGTGCCCATAACCCTGGCTGCAAACAAAGAAGTGAACAATTTGTGTGTGTTGCGTTGAACACAATCAAATAAACAAGTAAATGTACATGAGGAATTAAGATACAATCAGATATACCTTGAGGGTATAAATGTATTTTATTTATATACCTCCATGGATATACATCTCTTGATCTGTATATACCTGTTTGACCGTAAATAAGTTGACAGGTAAACATCAAAGTGACCGACTGTAGTCACATGCAGGCCCACAGGTAACACTTCCACCACCAAAGTACACAGTGTCAACCACGCTTGCTCACGACATTTTTACTAGTAGCTGTTCCATTTCCACTCTCTGCAGATCCTGCAGTAGTGTTAAAAGGGGCGAATTAAAAATGGCGTTGGTGGGTTTGCTGAATTTTTACAGTTATCAAAAATTCTGGCATAATAGTATGCGTTCATTGGTTGTTATCTCAGACAAATCTGACGTTGAGCTACATGCAACCGAATGTGAGGGATGAGGATTTGAACCTGCGTCCTCACCGCCTCAAATTGGCATTTGGGGCTCGCTACAAGACTGTCAGGTGTAGGACGCTGTCCATGATTTATACACTATATTGGTGTAGGTGCGGAAAGGACGGAAAGCCCCCCTTCTGTATATATCCTTGTGAGACTGAAGTTCAGATCCTCCATATTGCCGATGTACATATCGTTGTTAACACTTGTACTAAACGGTACATCACATACGTTGAAATGCGTGCTGTCATATCCCATTACAATTGCCTATCTTGTTGGAAGGGTCCATCTGTGACATTGCTGAGGGGTGAAGGCATGTACCAATGAATACAAGATACAGGTCTTTGTATGTATACGACACCCTTCCAAAAACAAGATGTGAAAGTAACATGTCAAACAAAGTGTAATATGCTATGACTTGTCTCCAGTATATAGTTCTTTAGTTTTTTTTTCCTTTCGCGAAAGGCTAATGAGCTTGATTATTGCAATTATATACCTAAACCACAACTGCATGTATGTTTGTGTGTTTTACGTCGCACATAAAAAATTTTCAGTCATGTGACGACGGGGAATCAACAATTGTGGGACTGTGGGTGCTTATACTGTCTTCTTGAAGTGCATTCCGCCCAAGTGCTGCCTCCACTGAAGTACAGTATCATGCCATAGACACCAGACATTTTCACATTTTACTGACACCGAGCCAACTAGTCTTGTGCCCTTGCTCTAATCCATCAGTGATCAGCGCCAAGTGAGGCAGCAACAGATATCATTTTCAAAATCTTTTTCTTTTTTATAGTACCATTTTAAAGCCTGTTTAAAGGTACCATTTTTAAAGTCTTTGGTATGACGCCACTTCGATTTGATCCTGGAGCTCCCGGCTTCAACTCCAGTTGGTGTTGACATTTCTCGTAAGAGTCTCTTTGTATACATGAGCATGAACATAGAATACAGGTAATCTGCTTATTCACAACGCTTTGTGATAAAAGTCATCAAAAACACATCAACGCCACGCATGCGTTTTATGTGACATATCACGTGAATTACGTAGTATTCGCATAATTTAGATGCACTTGTCAGTCTATTTCCATTTATTTGTCTTTGCTCTTTGTGACATCTTTCAGTGTTACTGATAAACTGTGTATCCATATTGACTATTAATATTTATGGCTTATTCTAATGGAATATCACTTGAATTTTTAGCAGTATTTATTTAACACCAACGCACGTGCTCAAAGTCTTGTTACCATTATTATAATGGTAAGCTGAAATTTTGGAAGGAAAATCTTTTTGTTTAAATTTTCCCAGTTTTTTTTTTCTTTTCACTGAGCTAATGTATTTGCATGTATGTTTATTTATTTCATATGTGTGACCATGTGAAATTTATTTCATGCATGTCATATTGGTGAAGGTGAAGGTCAGTGCAAGGTTACTCATGTGGTAAAAATCTGTACAATATAATGACTCTTGGCGAGAATTGGTTCGAAGGTTAACGTCAATGGATAATTGAAACTTTTCAAATTTTCTCAGTTTTACATCTCTTCACATAGATAATAGATATGCATGTTTGATGTGTTTATTTATTTCATGTATGTGACGCAGACCTGGGAAATTTGTTTACTGCATATTATATTGCACTTGAAGGTCAAGGTCACTCGTGTAATAAAATCTTGTTACCACGTTTCCGAGTGAACCGTTATTTCAGATTCCACGAATTTTGGTATTTATTACATCTACACACTAAGGTTACGGACTGAATGACTTTTAACTAACACTTGTCCAATGGTCTGCAAGATTTAACAGAAGTTAAGATATGTGGGAACTGCTCTAGAATTTGTTTTAGTGGTATTTAGAAGTTGGCACGGAAGTACACTGGACAGGGCATTGCTTATGGATTTACAACTTCTTGGTTTATTGTCACGACGTTTCAATGCAGATACTAACATCGTTATCAAGTACGATGCCAGTATGGAATTTCTAGTTTTAATGAAATTTGATTTCATTTCACACATTTTTTTCACAGGGATGAATCCAATAAACAGCAGCCAGCATTTTTGCTGTGTATTTTCACAGGTTTATGTTGACTTAACTTACAGTAACTCTTTATTAAAATCCATCCGTGCATTACATGAATATGTATGTAGGACTATATGAGTAGGATTCTATCTACATTTGTAAACTAGCCTTGAACCAAAAATCTATCTACATTTGTAAACTAGCCTTGAACCAAAACGTATATGTTAACCTATACATGTACTATCCAGGCCTGTAATCGCAAGGTCAACAGTTTTCAGTGATGTTGGTATAAGATGTAAGGCATGTTTATCAGGCGCCTCAGGCCTGTGAAACGGAACAAAATATAAACAGTATGCTTCGACATAAGCTGTGTTCGTTGCTTGTCCTTTGACAATACTTTGGGCACTGTTTCCTTTATCCATAAAGCTGACATTGCCACAGTATGTATAGGCGAAATACTAGTATTCTGTATGGCGTTAAACAATCAAATAAAAGAAAAAAAACAGAAAGCACACTGAGGCCCAAACCTCCACCGCACCTCATTGTACAACTTGTAGTAGATGCAGGTATGGAGAGAAATAGTGAAAAGGGGGAAGCTAGTGAGAAATAATGCATTCTACCATACAAGGTTTCGGAGAGTATTTCACCCATCATCAGGTAAAGTGTACAAGCAGGTAGTCCTGTTTGCTTGTTTTATGTTCTTTCATCTTGGGTCTGTGAGTTGTACTCACTTAGTATGCATACATACCCTGACTGTAGTCTACCCATTTGCAGTTGCAACTTTCCCTGATGATGAGAAAAGTACTCTCCGAAAGCTTGTAATATAGAGTCATGCTGTACAAAGTGTTTTTGACGCATTACTTCTCACTAAATGTACAACCTCCCGCACTACAGACAATGGCACAACACTCTGTACGTCTCTCCTATGTGGCAACGGGGGAAAATGGTTTAAATAAATTCTTGCATCTGGATCTTAATCCGTATCATACATCACCATAATTCAGCGGATTAGTTCTTGCTTCATGACCCACTCCTAAGGCCAAGAACTGCGCTGAATTTCATACAGATCCATGCAGAACTAATTCCCTAAAGTGATAACAGACACACAGACACACAGACAGACAGATAAACGTTAGTGACAACAAAACCAAGCATGTTAACAAACAAAAGTTATAAAAGAAATTTAGGTTGTTCCAGGCCCGTAGGCTATGATGTTACGGTACAGTAGACGTACTGGCGGGATTTGATGTGGCATACCGTATCTCCTGGCGGGAATAGATGTGGCATACCGTATCTCCTGGCTGAATTAGATGTGGCAAACCGTATCTCCTGGCTGGATTAGGTGTGGCAAACCGTATCTCCTGGCTGAATTAGATGTGGCAAACCGTATCTCCTGGCGGGATTAGGTGTGGCAAACCGTATCTCCTGGCGGCATTAGGTGTGACAAACCGTATCTCCTGGCTGAATTAGATGTGGCAAACTGTATCTCCTGGTGGGATTAGGTGTGGCAAACCGTATCTCCTGGCGGGATTAAATGTGGCAAACCGTATCTCCTGGCTGAATTAGATGTGGCATACCGTATCTCCTGGCGGCGTTAGGTGTGGCAAACCGTATCTCCTGGCGGGATTAGATGTGGCATACCGTATCTCCTGGCTGAATTAGATGTGGCAAACCGTATCTCCTGGCTGAATTAGATGTGGCAAACCGTATCTCCTGGCGGGATTAGATGTGGCAAACCGTATCTCCTGGCGGCATTAGGTGTGGCAAACCGTATCTCCTGGCTGAATTAGATGTGGCAAACCGTATCTCCTGGCAGGATTAGGTGTGGCAAACCGTATCTCCTGGCGGGATTAGGTGTGGCAAACCGTATCTCCTGGCGGGATTAAATGTGGCAAACCGTATCTCCTGGCGGGATTAGATGTGGCATACTTTTATGAGTAGCCTATATGCATTCGCTTGACGACTTTCTGCATGAATCCTTCAGTTGTTTAACAATTCATGATTTTTATGACTTTTTACGCCCAAATCAGACGACAATTCGTGAATTCTACCAGATGAATTGACAAAATTTGAAGACCAGTTGGCGTAGACCTGCTGTGCTATGGAATGATGACGTTTTGATATTTCACCTTCATTTTGCAATGAGGAAGAAAGAGAAATCAACCTACTGGGATGAACATATGCCTAAACACGGATGTTACACTCCAAAAGCTGTTCAAATCTGTTGAATTCACAGACGATCACGTTTTCTTTCACTGACCGCAGAATACATTATGTTATCGCTACATTGTGTTATACACAACAGACCTGACCTGTTATTCCAATAGAATACACGCAGCCTACTTTTTGGACGTAACATGGAGTTGTGTTGTTTATAACACAGTATCTTGTTACCGTAACATAATTTGTTCTCTCATCTCTCAGAGAATAATACTTATCTTAAATTTAACACGTTGTTTTTACAGTGTAAAGGCCTCGTACAAATGCATGTGGCCTACACATGAAGATCATCTTAGAAGGGAAAATTAATACGCGACTTTTTCATAACTTCTCCAAATTTGTCAAAATACATGAATTTTTTTTGTATGACAATTCTATGACCGTGGCAAACCTAACACATATTCATAAAATGATATCTGCAAATATCCCTCCAGACATTATCTATTGTGATTTATTTATTTATTTGATTGGTGTTTTGCACCGTAATCAAGAATATTTCACATATGCGACGGCGACCAGCATTACGGTGGGAGGAAACGAGGGAATTGTCTATTGTGTATACGTTTACATGTATGCACCAGATAAGATCAAAACTACGATTTCGTCGGCTTAACACAATGACTTGGGTATGTGAAAAGAAGAAAGAGAAAAAACAAGTTTGAAAACTTTTCAAATGTCAAATAACGACTAAAACCCTAGGCGATTTCTCACGGTAGACCATTAGGAGTTAATCATACGTACTGCAGGGAACAACCTACTCCCCCCTCCAGCCGATAATACCGTGGTCCTGTCAGAGCACGTTTCAGCCAACATCTTTCTAACCTGGCTGCTTGCTGGCTTGCTGTACAAGGGCTCGGGAACTAACAAATAACCCCCTCCATGTGAACTTTTCGCCAGGCTGACCGCACGGAGAATTTAAGAACTAAACTAGGTAAGTTTTGTCACCCAGAATTATAGCGATAGACATGTATGTTTTGGAGTGGAAAGCGGAAAGCTTTAGAGATTCGCCTGTCAAGTCTGTCAGCTGAGTGAGGGTAGACTTAAAAACAACGAAGTTAAGACGCGAGGTAGAAGTCTCGTTACTTAAGAATCGGTAAAAAAATCTTATTTAATGTGTAAACAGTTAAATAAATCTACGTCCAGACATTAAACTGAGTTGCTGTGAGAGTTTCGCCTGTTGAGGAACGACTTCTGTCGTTTTGCCGGGGACAGCCTTGTTCTGAAAGTCACAAAAAGTGGTGTTTCAGTCACTGACAATTATCGCCTCGCGCTCATTCGTTGTGGATGTTGATGACGTCATGTCTGTTCCATGCCCCCACTCCCCCCTCCACATTCGCCAGCGTTTACGACAGGGCATTTCACTTTGCACTCAGTGACCTGCTGACGATCCCCAGATATAGTGCTAATACTATGTCAGGAGTATGGCATAGACGTATTATGCAATGCTTATCTGGCAGCTTGGAGCTATTTTAGGCTGGTTAAATCATGCTGTTTAGGGTAGTAGCAAGTGTTGTTTAACAATTACTGTAGATTATGAACTTCCTGAAAACTGTTAATAAAGTACTTTTAACACATTTCATGTAGAACTTTCGTGAAAACTCACTTACAGATTATGTGTAAGTGTGGTATATTGTAAATAAGAGTTTGATCATGGCACAGTGATACTGTGTTCACATCTACATGTGTAATTTTGTCCTATTTCCGTTAAAATAATACTGTCTTACCATATGTGTTCAAGTCGGTAGAGCGTCTGCTTTTGCTGGGATAGATCCAGGATCAGTCTTGGGTCAGGTCACGCCTAGGACCTTAAAAGAGGAAGTGGAGCCTCCGTAGCTCAGTTGGTCATTGTGCTAGACCCAGGAGCCTTTCGCTTCCTCTCTGGCCGTAAGCGGGAAGGTCTGCCAGCAACCTGCAGATGGTCCTGGGTTTCCGCTGGGCTCTGCCCGGCTTCCACCCACTATAATGCTGGCCGCCGTTGTATAAGTGAAATATTTTTGAGTAGGGCGTAAAACACCAATCAAATAAATAATAAATAAAAGAGGAAGTTGTAGCTTCCTTGTTTGGCGTTCACCATGAAGGGGATAGTGCAACGTCTGGTTAACCCAGGTCAGTATAATGACTCGGACGGGGCTGCTTAGGCCTACTTGTCTTCAGTAAGTCGTCTCAGTGAAGCAGCTCTAGATAAAAGAGCGTTGGAAGTCCATCCTGCCACAAAGAGACACATTACTGCTCTCTAAGAACTCTCGTCATCATGTGGCCGAAAAATTCTTAAGTACGACGATAAACCCCAAGCACTCACTCACTCGCACACTCACATTCCCTATGCCTTTAAGCCACAGCATGTTCAGTTGATATGTTCATGTCATACTAAATCATAAATGTTTCTTTTGTGGTAATGTCATGTATGATAATGGTTAATATCAGATAGGATAGAATATGACTGATGCTAAAAATTTATGCCATTTATATTTTAGGTGTTTGCGAAGGCATGTAGTTACATGTATCTTGACCAGGCATTTTTATTTTGTTTTTGTTTTTTTATAAGTGAGTCTTTATTTTCCAAACAGTTTGAATCAGTATAGGTACAGCACAAATTAAGACTTTTTCCTTGCCCTCACCAGGATACCACTACACTGTTGCAGAAGTGTTGTTAAGCCATAATCATTCAGTCATGTCTTCGTAGAGACTGAAGTTACCCATTCACCCACATATCCCAACCTACAGGTACTACTGTAATTCTTCAACCTTGTTGCATTTTTGCAAGGTGTTTATTCAAGCATTTTCTGAAGACATTTTACTGTGTAGACTTTTGAAATTATACTTTTTATGAAGCCCTGAAATTGGCCAACACAACCAGTGTAGTTTTGTCTCCAAAATCAAATTAAAAATATGGATAAATTGCACTGGAGGTTGCTCTTCCATGTTCGAAAAGGTTGAGAAATTAGCATATAAAGGTTGAGAAATTAGCGTATACCCATTACCCCACTACCTCACTCATCACAGAGCCCTGTGACTATACTTCAGCCTACTTGCACACATTACTGGTAATATCAGAGGTTTACACAGCCTTAATTTTATTTAAAAAACATTGAAATTTAAACTAACTTTCCCACGCCCTTTAAAACAAGACTTTTTTGTGTTTGGGCCTGGATGAGCCTTGACATTAAGAGCCAGCTTGGCAAATGTACTGTGAGGGGATCTATAAACAGTCTACAGACCAAAAATAGCTACTGCATATAGCATGTTGACATTCTCTGGAGAAATTTGTTTTGATCCAGTATCATAAAAGCGGCTTATTATGCAATACCTAGTAGTATGTATGTATGAAATTTCAGCTAATCAGGTCATTTTTCATTGCATAATCATAAAATGGTTGTTAAAGGTTGTTTGGAGTCATTTAAAGTCATTTAGGGTAGGAAACCTGTAGTGTGGGGAAGTCTTTACATGTCTGCAGTTTCATGGTGCATTTCCTTCACATCAGGGATGAGACAAACACTGGAATAAAAACCAGGAAAATATACATTATACTCATAATTTTGACATTTTTAGCGTTTCTGAGTTAAATTCTGATCATTTTTCTGATGCATTTTTTGTATAAATAAAGAGGAATTCCTCCCAAAAGAGGACAGATCTCATGTCTGTCACATGCATATCCAGGCCTATTGTCATTTTGTTTTCACCCGCCGCGGCCCACCCCGGCCCGCCCCGCCCCACCCATAAGTAAGTTGAGGACTATAAATGTTCCCAAATTCTTTGTGACAGTAAAAACTACACATGTGTACAATATCTGATACGTAACTTGTAGCCATTGGTCATAAAAAGTGTTGTAAGTTTTATCCACTTATTTGTGTGTGTGTAAACTGTTTCACCCTGTGGAGATATTTTTACTTGGAAAACCATCCAGTCACTTGACAAATCAGTAGATTTGCACCTTCATAGTGGCCTGGAGAGACTGCTACATGTAGGACTGAGAGACTGCTACATGTAGGACTGAGACTGCTACATGTAGGACTGAGAGACTGCTACATGTAGGACTGAGACTGCTACATGTAGGACTGAGAGACTGCTACATGTAGGACTGAGACTGCTACATGTAGGACTGAGACTGCTACATGTAGGACTGAGAGACTGCTACATGTAGGACTGAGACTGCTACATGTAGGACTGAGAGACTGCTACATGTAGGACTGAGACTGCTACATGTAGGACTGAGACTGCTACATGTAGGACTGAGAGACTGGTACATGTAGGACTGAGAGACTGGTACATGTAGGACTGAGACTGCTACATGTAGGACTGAGACTGAGAGACTGCTACATGTAGGACTGAGAGACTGCTACATGTAGGACTGAGAGACTACTATATGTAGGACTGAGAGACTGCTACATGTAGGACTGAGACTGCTACATGTAGGACTGAGAGACTGCTACATGTAGGACTGAGACTGCTACATGTAGGACTGAGAGACTGCTACATGTAGGACTGAGACTGCTACATGTAGGACTGAGAGACTGCTACATGTAGGACTGAGACTGCTACATGTAGGACTGAGAGACTGCTACATGTAGGACTGAGAGACTGCTACATGTAGGACTGAGAGACTGCTATATGTAGGACTGAGACTGCTACATGTAGGACTGAGAGACTGCTACATGTAGGACTGAGACTGCTACATAAAGGACTGAGAGACTGCTACATGTAGGACTGAGAGACTGCTACATGTAGGACTGAGAGACTGCTACATGTAGGACTGAGACTGCTACATGTAGGACTGAGAGACTGCTACATGTAGGACTGAGACTGCTACATGTAGGACTGAGAGACTGCTACATGTAGGACTGAGACTGCTACATGTAGGACTGAGAGACTGCTACATGTAGGACTGAGAGACTGCCACATGTAGGACTGAGACTGCTACATGTAGGACTGAGAGACTGCTACATGTAGGACTGAGAGACTGCTACATGTAGGACTGAGAGACTAGTACATGTAGGACTGAGAGACTGCTACATGTAGGACTGGGAGACTGGTACATGTAGGACTGAGAGACTGCTACATGTAGGACTGGGAGACTGCTACATGTAGGACTGAGAGACTGGTACATGTAGGACTGAGAGACTGGTACATGTAGGACTGAGAGACTGGTACATGTAGGACTGAGAGACTGCTACATGTAGGACTGAGACTGGTACATGTAGGACTGAGACTGCTACATGTAGGACTGAGAGACTGCTACATGTAGGACTGAGACTGCTACATGTAGGACTGAGAGACTGCTACATGTAGGACTGAGAGACTGCTACATGTAGGACTGAGAGACTGCTACATGTAGGACTGAGACTGCTACATGTAGGACTGAGAGACTGCTACATGTAGGACTGAGACTGCTACATGTAGGACTGAGAAATTGGTACATGTAGGACTGAGAGACTGCTACATGTAGGACTGAGAGACTGCTACATGTAGGACTGAGAGACTGCTACATGTAGGACTGAGACTGCTACATGTAGGACTGAGAGACTGCTACATGTAGGACTGAGAGACTGGTACATGTAGGACTGAGAGACTGCTACATGTAGGACTGGGAGACAGCTACATGTAGGACTGGGAGACTGCTACATGTAGGACTGAGACTGGTACATGTAGGACTGAGACTGCTACATGTAGGACTGAGAGACTGCTACATGTAGGACTGAGAGACTGCTACATGTAGGACTGAGACTCCTACATGTAGGACTGAGAGACTGCTACATGTAGGACTGAGAGACTGCTACATGTAGGACTGAGAGACTGCTACATGTAGGACTGAGAGACTGCTACATGTAGGACTGAGACTGCTACATGTAGGACTGAGAGACTGCTACATGTAGGACTGAGACTGCTACATGTAGGACTGAGAGACTGCTACATGTAGGACTGAGACTGCTACATGTAGGACTGAGACTGCTACATGTAGGACTGAGACTGCTACATGTAGGACTGAGAGACTATTAGATGTAGGACTGAGAGACTACTATATGTAGGACTGAGAGACTACTACTTGTTGGACTAATGAATGTAGATTTATTCAGGGTATCTGTGGTGTAACATGTTAGCCTGTATGTACTGGGCATTTGGGGTTTTGTCCCCAATACGACCTCCCCTCCACCGTGACATATTCTACACATGAAGGTCTCTTCATGTATATGTAGGTAAAGTGTACAGATGTAGGGGTGTAGACAAGGCGTACACATGTAGGAGTGTAGATGAGGTGTACACATGTAGGGGTGTAGATGAGGTGTACACATGTAGGAGTGTAGATGAGGTGTGTACATGTAGGGTGTACACATATAGGGTTGTAGATGGAGTGTACACATGTAGGGTTGTAGATGAGGTGTACACATGTAGGGTGTAGACGAGGTGTACACCTGTATGGGTGTAGATGAGGTGTACACATGTAGCGGTGTAGATGAGGTGTACACATGTAGGTGTGTAGATGAGGTGTACATATGCAGGGGTGTAGATGGGGTGTACACATGTGGGGGTGTATTTGAGGTGTACACTTGTAGGGGTGTAGGTGAGGTGTACACATGTAGGGTGTTGATGTGGTCTACACCTGAATGGTTGTAGATGGGGTGTACACATGTAGTGGTGTAGATGAGGTGTACACATGTAGGTGTGTAGATGAGGTGTACATATGCAGGGGTGTAGATGGGGTGTACACATGTAGGGGTGTATTTGAGGTGTACACTTGTAGGGTGTACACATATAGGGTTGTAGATGGAGTGTACACATGTAGGAGTGTAGATGAGGTGTACACATGTAGGGTGTAGACGAGGTGTACACCTGTATGGGTGTAGATGAGGTGTACACATGTAAGTTGTAGATGAGGTGTACACATGTAGGGGTGTAGATGAGGTGTACACATGCAGGAGTGTAGATGAGGTGTGCACATGTAGGGTGTACACATATAGGGTTGTAGATGGAGTGTACACATGTAAAGGTGTAGATGAGGTGTACACCTGTAAGAGTGTTGATGGGGTCTACACCTGAACGGGTGTAGATGGGGTGTACACATGTGGGTTGTAGATGAGGTGTACACATGTAGTGGTGTAGATGAGGTGTACATATGTAGTGGTGTAGGTGACTGATGTGTGGTACACTTCCAGAGACTCAGGTCTGGTACACATCCAAAAACTGATACTGTCTGTCCTGTTTCCCCTTTCATCCTGTCACAAGCACATGTATATTCATCCAGCCACATGTATGTTCATCCTGTCTCGTGTAGATTCATCCTGTCACATGTATATTCATTCTACCACAAGTATATTTATCCTACATCAAGTATATTTATCTTGCCACAAGCATATTCCAACCTTGCCACAAGTAAATCATTCTGTCACAAGTATATGTTCATCCTGCCACAAGTATATGTTCATCCTGCCACAAGTATTTACTCATCCTGCCACAAGTATACTCATTCTGCCATGTATGTATCCATCTTACCAGCAGTATATTCAACAATTCATCCTGCTGCAAGTATATTTATCCTGCCACAGGTATAGTCATCCTACCACAAGTATAGTCATCCTACCACAAGTATATAGTCATCCTACCACAAGTATACATTCATCCTTCCACAAGTATATACATGTACACATCCTATCACAAATATATTCATCCTGCCACAAGTATAGTCCTCCAGCCACAAATATATTCATCTTGCCACAACTATATTTATCCTGTCACAAGCATATTCATCCTGCTACAAACATACTGATCCTGCCACAAGTGTACTCATCCTGCCAGAAGGATATACTCATCTTACCACATGTATTTATTTATTTATTTGATGGGTGGTTTACGCCGTACTCAAGAATATTTCACTTATACAACAGCGGCCAGCATTATGGTGGGAAGAAACCGGGCAGAGCCCGCGGGAAACCCACAGCCATCCGCAGGTTTACCACATGCATATTCATCCTACCACAAGTGTATTCATCCTGCCACAAGTGTATTCATCCTGGCACAAGTGTATTCATCCTGGCACAAGTGTACCCATTCTGCCACAAGTGTACCCATTCTGGCACAAGTGTACCCATTCTGGCACAAGTGTACTCATCCTACCACAAGTGCACTCCTCATACCCTAAGTGTACTCATCCTGCCACTAGCATATCCATCCTGCCACAGGCATATTTATCTGCGCAAGTGTTCACACAAGCCTTGTCAATCACAGATTGTCACCAAGGCAGCTATGAACAGTGAGGGCAGAAAAGATACAAATTCCCTGTCCAGTGCTGGGATTGAACTGATACCTGCTGTTCATTGTGGTTGTTAGGAGTCATACTTGCTGTGCTATGTGTATGTCCTTGATCTCTGAGCAATTTAGAAACAATTTTTACAGAATGCTGGAGCACACCTGTACAATGCATGTATTGCACAGTGTGAATTGAGGCCATGCAGCCATATAACAATATATAAATAAACTTAATTTAGACTTGATAATCCAGCCAACATTTCTGCCAGTAAGGCTGATCTTCCATGAAAACAGAGAAAAAAGCCAGATGTAACCTGGCCTACTCCACAGGCTACCCATTTTCCAGACATGTTCTTCCCCATCACACATGTGGGAGTAACTCAGACCATGTGTGGACTTATTAATAGCCTTGTAAACTGTTGGGGGCATTATGGGCCAGCTGATGGTAATAAGACTATAGTGTACTATACCCAGTTGACTGTAGTTTGAAAAGTCATCCAAAAACAGGGTTTACCTCAGAATCAAAGTATCCTTTTATGCTGCACCTTTATGTCGCACATTTATGTTACACATTTATGCTGCACCTTTTTGTCGCACATTTATGTTACACTTTTATGCTGCACAGTTATGTTACACTTTTATGTTGCACATGTATGTTACACATTTATGCTGGCCAACAATGAAATACACAGGCTACTCTGAAAAAGGACTTGAAGTGCATCGTTGGCAAAAGTGAATATTTTGATTTTTATTTGGATTTGATTTTATCTGGCTAAGCATTGACCAAGCAGGTAATTGGGGAACTTGGAGTTCGAACACTCTTACGGTGAAGAGTCATACTCTGGCGGATGATTTATTTATTTATTTGATTGGTGTTTTCTTATCCGACGGCGACCATCATTATGGTGGGAGGAAACCGGGCATAGCCAGGGGAACACCCACAACCATCTACAGGTTGCTGCCAGACCTTCTCACATATGACCGAAGAGGAAGCCAGCTGGACTTGAACTCACGGCGACCGCATTGGTGAGAGTTTTCTGGGCCATTACACTGAGCTAGCACGCTAACCAACTCAGCCATGGAGGCCCCTTCTCTGCCAGATGGCAAAAATAAATCAGAAATGTTAGGCAACTATGGGTGTCTGAAAATAGATCCAGGAAAAATGATTTACAGTATTATGACATTGGCATGAGACACTGGCATGAGACACTATCAGATTTCTGTACAGTGTTACTATGCAAAGACCCAGTAGAGAATGTCACTTTGGTCTGTTTTTTCCGCTATCTACTATTACCACTACCCATCAACAACCCCCCCCCCCCACTCCACCCCCCACCCTTCTCCCAAACCCACCACCACCATCCCCAACCCCCTTCCCCTGCCCTTTCAGCCTGCAGAGATTACATATGCATGCAGTACTGTATTAAACCTATAGTTAAGTGACACACTTTGATTGGTTGTAATTGATTCATCCATCTTATGGGTCCAATTAATAACAGTTTTGTTTGATTAATTTATTATCAAAAAAAGTGAAGTGTTGGCATCAAAAGCATCATTTCAAGGCCTTTTTGTGTTTCTGAAAGTGCGTTTTTACATACTGTTCATATGAACCATCTTCACTATAGCTCTGACCCGCGTCCATATTGCAGGGGAAAAGGCAAACATATTGAAATTAGATAAATTTTGATATTTATGTTAATATTGTCATCCAGGTTTAATTGAAACCATGAGTTGAATATGTAACATGTACGTGTTGACAAATTTTGGTTTTTAGTTCCCCTAAAATATTCGAACCCAGGGGGTTAGCCAGAAATGTCCATACATCCCTTTTGGAGACCATTTTGTTATATTTTTAGTTATTTATTTGATTTTTATTTTTTATTTTATCTTTTGATATTTATTTTTATTTTGACCATCTGCAGGTTGCTGGCAGACCTTCCCACTCATGGCCGGAGAGGAAGCCAGCATGAGCTGGACTTTAACTCATAGCGACCACATTTTGTTATAGCAGGGTGTCTGGATTTCTTTTGCTCCTATCTCTCTCATGTTAAAAGTGCTGAAAACAGGGTGTCCAAATATCACCAGTTTTCTATTTCACCCCTCCATAGGTAACCGGTTATAACCCTAACCTCCATTGTTTTCTGCTAGGGTTAGTCTGCTATATGCCTATTTACCATCTTCCATGTGAAAAGTTAAAATTGAAATTTGATCATTTGGATTCTGGGTTTTTAGTACTTTTAACATGGGAAAATTGTAAAAAATGAAATCTGGACACTTTGCTCAAACAAAATTCCCTAAAACAAAAAAAAAATGGCTGTTTTGAGAGCCTCAATGCTCAGCCCACATAATTCTATGGGTAACCTGCATGACCCTCTTTGACAAAACTTTGCAAATCAATTTTTTGTAACTTTTCTCATAAATGATGTTGTCTTATGGCACTGTATAATCTATTCAACGTCTATTGTGAAAATGTTACGAGAAATATGACTTGCGAAGTTTTGTGAAAGTATCCCCCTGGTCTACAGTAGAATAGAGGATTTCTCTACCTCCATTACTGTGTATAGCCTCTCTGAACTGTACAGCCGCCTCTGACATTCTGACTTGGGCTAATAGCCCTTGTTGTGTTAGTAACAAGAGATGTGTGGTAATGGCTAGGTTTGTATATAAGCCCCTGGGTGATGAGAAGGGCAACCCAGTTATATACATGGAGGCATGCATGGCAAGTCAGGGCTGAGCTTACTCTCCAGAGATTCAGCTACATGTATACATGCATGCCCTAGTGGTGGCATAGATCATGCGGGTAGGAATGGTCTTTCCGGCACTGATCTGGTTTTGGCACGGGTTCAATTCCAAAAGGTGTCGGTGGGTGTTTTGTATGTTCTAGATGTATACTTGTTAGATAATGTTATACATGAACTCCTACATGGTCTAAATTTTAAGGATTTTTTTTTTGGTTGGAGGTTGCCCATCGCAGAATTTGGTTTTCCGACCTGCTGTGTCTTTGTTTCTTTATTGAAATACTTACACTTTCCCATTTAGGTGTTAAAACCAACATCTAGCAATCCTATAGATGTGACATAAAACTCCAGCTAAGTGAGCAACAAACCGCAATGTTTGGCAGTTTGTAAAATCAGGAGATTTATTGGGTGACCAGGCCTTCAAACACGAGGCGAACTATCGCACTCACACACCTAAGCACTCCTGAAACGTGACCGAAAGGGTCAATACAAGAATGGAACAATATTAAAAATTTGATAAATGTTTTCACTCATGCTCCCCGCTTCCCCCCCCCCAACCCACACACACACACGTAAGGGTCTACAAGGGTCAGTGCTGAAAATTTGATAAATGTTTTCTTGCAGCTTTCACAAAAGGATCTGCAGTTGGTCAACATTGAAAATTTGACCAGTGTTTTCTATTAGCTGCTACAGAAGGGTCTACAATGGGTAAATACTGAAAATTTGATCAGTGTTTTCACTCGGCCTTCACATGAGGGTCTACATGGGGTCAATGTGGAAAATGTGATGAGTGAGTGAATGAGTGCTTGGGGTTTAACGTCGTACTCAACAATTTTTCAGTCATATGACGACGAAGGAATCATTAGGGTGCATGTATGTGTAATGTGCCTCCTTGTTGCAGGACGGATTTCCACCGCTCTTTTATATAGTGCTGCTTCACTGAGACGACTTACCGAAGGCAAGTAAGCCGCAGCGCCCGAGCCATTATACTGATACGGGTCAACCAGTTGTTGCACTATCCCCTTAATACTGAACGCCAAGCAAGGAAGTTACAACTTCCTCTTTTGAAGTCTTAAATGTGACTCGATCAAGGATTGATCCTGGATCTACCGGTCCCAAAAATGTGATGAAAAACTTTCCAGGATCTACAGCAGATATATCACTACTGAAAATTTGACCAGTGTTTTAGCTGCTACAGAAGGGTTTACAACGGGTAAATACTGAAAATTTGACCAGTGTTTTTTATTAGCTGCCACAGAAGGGTCTACAATGGGTAAATACTGAAAATTTGATCAGTGTTTTCACTCAGCCTCCACATGAGGGTCTACATTGGGTCATTGTGGAAAATGTGATGAAAAACTTTCCAGGATTTACAGCGGATATATCACTACTGAAAATTTGATCAGTGTCTTGACCCACACTCACAGATAAATCACAAGGGATAGTGAAAATTTTGAATTCCCAGACATAATGTGAATATGATATATGTGTTCCACCTCTGAGATGACCCACAGAGCTTGGGGTTCAACGTCGTACTTAGCAATTTTTCAGTCATATGACGGAGTCGCTAGAGTGCATGTACATGTATTGTGCATCCTTGTTTCAGGACGGATTTCCACCGCGCTTTTATGTAGTGCTGCTTCACCGAAACGACTTACTGAAGGCAAGCAGTAAAGCCACCCTGCCCGAACCATTATACTGATACGGGTCAACCAGTCATTGCACTATCCCCTTAATGCTGAATGCCAAATGTGGAAGCTCCAACTGACTCTTTTAAGGTCTTAGGGGTAACCCGACCAAGGATTGACACTGGTTCCACCCCCAGAGAGGATGCTCTAACAGGGCCGGTTGCAGCAGATGGAATTCACTGGCATATCCTATCCCGGTGAAATCTGCTGTCAATTCAGATGTTGGGTACTGAATTTGATCATGGGGCCTCGTTGACCTGAAGGGCCTAATGGTAGGGATGATCAAGACCAATTAAGCTAGGCTTAATCAAATAAGCAGTCTGGGTTCCCAACAAAAATTCAAGCGAACAGAGTTGTGCATGTGAAAGATTAAAGACACGTGTGTCTAACTGTGCTCATAAAGTTTGCTACATGATTCTTTCTGGTGAAATTCAGACAAAAACCATTACATGTACCTTTCAGCAGTAATGTGAATCGGGCATCCACTGTGAGGAGTATGGAAGGATGTCTGAAAATTCCAGTTGTTGAAAACTGGACAGAAAAAAAAAAAGGGAAAGGAAACAGGGGTTGATACAATGTGGATGTTACTATAGTGATCCGTTGTTAGCAGCATGTGTAACAGTATGTGTATGGACTCCTCGTGTGGAAAAACAAACTTAAGCAATGTCTTGGAAAGTGATATGCATGTATGCACACATGTTTTTCGTGGTTCACAGTTAATGAATGAAAAATGTATTTTCCACTGTTCTGGGAGACACACTGTCCTATATTTAGACTACACTTAGGAAAGCATTCCAGGTTTTTGCGGGCATGTTGTAAGCACATAGTGTGTTATAACATACATACATGTACTCCCAAGCACAAACTATAGCATAGACCTACATGCTATGTTTCATATAAAAGAAAAGATATAGCACTGTACCAAGTTTATGTACTCATCAATAAAGTATCATTCATAAAATTTGAAAGGAAACCTATTATTTTTGTGATGTTGCATGGCCGAGCTATCGCAGTTCAAAGCTATAAATCTAGGCTAAAATTAGCACGATGACAAAATCAAGAGCCCCAGCATGTGAGCAAGTTTGAACAATCCAAGATGAGTTGTTTCCATAATCCAAGAAAGGTTTTCAGGAGCGGTAGATCATGCCTAAGACTTTAAAAGAGGAACCTGTAACTTCCTCGCTTGGGGTGTAGCATGAAGGGTATAGTGCAACAACTGGTTGACCCGTATCAGTATAATGACTGGGGCGGGGCGGCTTACTTGCCTTCAGTAAGTCGTCTCAGTGAAGCAGCACTAGATAAAAGAGCGGTGGAAATTCGTCCTGCAACAAAGGGCACATTACAAACACCCTAAAGATTCCTTCGTCGTCATACGACTGAAAAATTGTTGAGTGCGACGTTGAACCCCAAGCACCCACTCACTCAGGAAAGGTTACATTTCAACAGATGCCTTGTTTTGCCTTGTAGCCATGTGATGGTTGAGTACAAATGAAGCGACATCTTGTTTCTGATGTCCCTGATATACATGTAGCTTATCCCATGGCCTCATGAGAATTCCAGATTGAAAGTTGATTTATAGAAGTATCAATCACGTCCCTTCCACGTCCAGGTGATATGGGATCAGACCCAGGTCAGGTCATACCAAGACTTCAAAAATGGTACTTGTTGCTGCCTTACCTCAGGTGCTCAGCGCTGAGAGATTGGAGCAAGCTACATAACTGGTTGGCAGTGTCAGTATAATGTGACTGACTGGGTGGGATGTCAGGTTTGGTGTCTTCAGCATGATACTTTGGTGGCAGCAGTGCTTTGGCAGCATGCACTCACCCTGTGTACTACAGTATATGTACACACACGCAATGGCTCCTCGTCGCGATATGGCTAAAAAATTGTTAAATACGACCTTAAATCTGAAGCAATTATTACATGATTATTACCAAGCACGTCAAAAAAGAATGCTTGTGGCCATTTTCATCTGTTTCCACTTCTCTCCTAAAATAACCAGGGTAATGTAATTTGTTGTCTTTTGTTTTTAATTTTCATTACATACTGATTTGTTCTAAATTGCCATTTTCTGATCAGTCCTATATATGTCACTCTCTCTTTTATAACATTTTAATGAGGACAGGGATTGGTATTTGCTTACATACCAAAAATGACCTATAATTTCACCCATAAAAAGTGCATTTTCAGAGGTAAATTCATGTCACAAAATGTTAATTTTGGTGCTGAAACTTACAGTTTTCCAGTAGAATATCACCCCATGTGCCAAGCCAGACCTCAAAGCACCTTTCTAAAATCTATACAACTCACTGAATTAGGAAAAATTAGGACAAGTTAGTCATGGGCAAAATTTATGGTCATTAGGGTAGATGTACTTAGAATCATTGCCATGGTGTGTGTTTGTTTTGGGTTTTTTTTTTTTTACTTATACTGGCTACATGTATAAGTGTAGTTTTATTTAAACAGAAGGTTCTCCTTCTAGGAACATGTTTCCAGTAAGTTAACTTGACCATGCAGCTTAGTAGAGTACTAAATGGGCAAAACTCCAGCAGGGTCAACCCAGTTCCCCCCCACCATAATGCTGGTCGCCATGGTGTAGAAAGTGAAATATTCTTGAGTTTGGCATAAACGCAGCCGAATAAATGGTTAAGGGAAAAACACAGCTGAATTGAGTTGACCTTTACACATGCAGAAGAAGGTGGTGAATGAATTCAATGGTGAGATTTCAGAACTGGTGATAAGACCAGCTATAGTTCTCGGCCACTTCATACAAACGAATCAGGCTAGGATTACAAAACTTGACTAACATTTTACAAATCTAAATGGTGCTCTGTGTTATGTACTGATTGCAGTATTTAACAGTCCCAAGCAGACTGACAGCTTCCCCCTCATTGACAGCTTCCCCCTCATTGACAGCTTCCCTCCTCATTGACAGCTTCCCCCTCATTGACAGCTTCCCCCTCATTGACAGCTTCCCCCCTCATTGACAGCTTCCCCCTCATTGACAGCTTCCCCCTCATTGACAGCTTCCCCCCCTCATTGACAGCTTCCCCCTAATTGACAGCTTCCCCCCTCATTGACAGCTTCCCCCTCATTGACAGCTTCCCCCCCTCATTGACAGCTTCCCCCTAATTGACAGCTTCCCCCCTCATTGACAGCTTCCCCCTCATTGACAGCTTCCCCCTCATTGACAGCTTCCCCCCTCATTGACAGCTTCCCCCTCATTGACAGCTCCCCCCCCCCTCCCCTACAAGTAGTTGGCAAATTGTTAAAACCATTGCTAGGCCTCATGAGGAGCAGGTTCAATCCCGACCTTGGGAACAGACTAAATTTTGGACTCCCCCACTGTGAATCACGGAGGATTACAAAACTTGACTAACATTTTACAAATCTAAATGGTGCAGTGTGTTATGTACTAATTGCAGTATTAAACAGTCCCAAAGAGACTCACAGCTTCCCCCTCATTGACAGCTAACCCCCCCCCCCCCCCTCATTGACAGCTCCAAAACCCCCCCCCCCCCCCCCGAACAGGAGGTGGCAAATTGTTAAAACCATTGCTAGGCCTCATGAGGGGCAGGTTCAATCCCGGCCTTGGGAACAGACTAAATTTTGGACTCCCCCACTCAGGATCACTGTGGGGCCGTTGTGATATGTTAAGCAGTATGTGTCAGCAATGCTCGTGTGGAGGCTCATACATCCTTTATCATTCATTGAAAACCACTATTTATAATTGTCTTATTAATTCCACCAATGTCTGTAATTAAATCACACGGGCCTGAGAAAGTTTGTCAGTAATTTACCAAATGTTGGCTGTTTACTCCGAGTACTTTTGGTTTCATTTACCCATAAAACTGACTACCATCATATATTCTGTATTAATCTTTTGCAAAACATGCAGTTGACATCTATATCAATAAAAAAAACTTCAATAACAATAAAAAAAAACCCATTGCAAATGAGACTGATCGCTACCTCACTAATTAGGATCTATTTTTTACATCTGTTAATCATCTTTTTAATTGGACATGGTAATTACCATCAAAACATGTCAGTTGGCAGGTGCAGTTATACGTGCATGTTACTGAGGGGACATGCATCTTTCATGAATTCATGCACTATGACAAAAGCCTTATCAAGTAACATGTGGTTGAGAATTGTCATTGTGGTAGACCGGCTACTTTATGAATGGCTGACCAACCGAGAGTAATTTAAAGAGCTGTGTCATTGTTAAGGCCTGTATGTCTTAAAAGCAGGGTTAAATGATACAAAATGAGATGGTCTAAATTGCTTTACTAAACCTTCGAAAAAATTGCAGATTTGGAGAATAATATAGAAACAAAAGTTTTCTGTTGCCATTGTGGCCTGGTGTGATGTCTGGCAGGAACACCTGGCGTCACCCGTCACACATATAATGTTGTACTTTCAAACGTTCATGACGTCACACCAGCATATTAACTGCCTTGCTTGGCTTTGTATCTGCCTAATTCGACATCACATAAGGAATATTTTGATGTGACTTCAGACAAGATTTTATGGAAACTGCTAAAGATTTTGTTTTTGAGGACGTTTTACACATAGAGGTTAAATAGAGTTCAATTCACATTAAAGTTTTATGAACTGTGGCATTAGCTCCATTCCATAGGGCATCCTTCATATCATTTTAATATTTCTGCCTGGTGTCTCTTAGGGCTGAAGTAGCATTCACAGCTTTGTGCATCTGAGAATATTTGTGGACTGTACATGTTACGTGTGTGACATTTAAAATATTTAAATACTTATATATTTAAAATAAACTGCACAGAATCCATTGTAACAACAATGGTGAAGGTGACATGCAGTTTACATTCAGTTTCAACAAAAAGTTTTCTGAATTGGTTTCTCTTGTTGTTGTATGAGATTCTGGAAGCTTCTTTCAGGAACATAATTAATGCAGAAGTGTTATTAATGTACATGTATACAGTTGCCCAGTATGTAACATATTACTTGGAAACTGTCCTCTCTTTGTATTTTAAACGCTGTGATAATTGATTTTTTTTATTTAAAAATAAAACAAAACAAAACTTTTCACAGTTCTTGGGCAGTGTTCCTGCTAGTAAGATGAGTGAACCAGCTGTGGTCACTTTGGCAATTAAACACGGTTAACTAAACACAACAAGCCATAGTGTTTAGTAAAATTACATATTGTCCAGATATCTATGGTTTATTTTTGGTTAAACATAAGCAACATATTCCCTACAGGTAAAAATTTAATGTAGACATTGATCACCATGTTTCTGTTGTGGATCAAAATTAATTCTTCGCTGTTCACTTTGAAATCAGAGCGCAAAAGAAAATTCTTAGGTTAACATGTGAAAAGTTGATTTTCTTAATTTCTTCAGCTTCCATCTTCCTCATGGAATTCTTGTGGCATTTCAGACCAAGCATGGGAAAAACTCAGCACACACAATGATGCCTGGTCTAGGGTCAAAGGTCACCTGGGACTTCTGACCTTGAACTTGTCCTGCTTTCTGACCTTCACCTCTGCTACTGGACTTGGTGGCATACAACAATATGAAGTTAAATAGGTAAGCCTATATTTTGAATTATATTTGTCACTGCTTGATCAGTTCCAGTTGTACAGGTATCCAGCTGGAAAGTGCATGGCATGAGGGAGTTGTAATGTTTAGGATGCTGTTTTTGTCTACTGTTAATCCAATCCGCAGATACTACTATGTCACTTTCACATTTCAGAAGACCTCCACTTTCCAACAGCAGTGTCGCCAGACCTCGCATTAAACAGGAGCTGGGTGCTAATTTTCACTCAACAGGCTATATATTTTAACCTAGGTGCGGCATGCTAATACTGTATTAAGCGTCTGTTTCATTGAAATGTTGCAGTGGAAATAGTGTCCCCATTCCGCAGTAAATTACAGTAAAAAAACAGTGGAGAAACAGAAAATGTCAAGTCGAAAGTTTTACATTGAAAGGTTGCTATTTTGTTGCCTGGGAAAAGCTGTTGCAACCGCAAACTTCAGTGGTCACTGTCCTTGACTGGGTTCTAATTTGACTATGGATGCTCTGTTCTGGCGATTGTAGTGGTGTGCATCCCGAAATGGGAATGTCACATATTTTCAATGAATTGGCGTCTTGTCCATTACCAACAAGAGCAAAACAACATGCACCCTAAACATCACAACTCCTAATGCAAGAAATATGTGTAAGACCATGAATTACACATAGGGGGATTTCATATCAGAGGGTTAGAATGCAAAGTTGATTTAAAACTGGGAACACCCAGCAAGTTTAGATTTATGTCAAACTGGACAGAACTTCTGAGGCCACAAATTATGCATAATGTTGAAAGTTTAAAAGAAAAGACAATACTAGGGTAAATAACCTAAAGTTCGCACATGAGTTGTTTACTTTCACCCGATCTGAGTTGGTGGCAAGATGACATAAGAGAGAGATTAGCCCTCAAGCCCTTTTCATGAACGTGCATGGTACTTAGCAGCTCTGGTTGCTGATCCTCGCCATGTGTGGTAAAGTCACTGACCGTGAGGTGTGCAGGTCTCCTGACTCATGGACCTACATGTAGATCTCTTAATATAACCATGAATGAAATTGAAGAAAGTATTAAGAGAGGCAGTGTCCATTACAAACCCTTAAATTCCAAAACCTGTCTAAAAGCATGACCACACCAAAGAAGGAATGTGCATGCTCAGTGTACACTACAGACAAACCGATTATTCGGGTTAGGCCTACGCTAAAGTCATCTCACACCGTTATCTGGTGGACGGTTTTCTGTTGATAAGCCCTCATGCAACGAATATGTGTACAAATGTATTTTAATCTGAAAACGAATTTCACTGAGAAATATCTGTCATCACATTTTGTGAAAGACATTTTGTTTCTTTACTGTCAGAACTGCCCTCCTATCGAAGGAGAGTTCCTTTTCCCGTGTGTTTATTTTTCCATTAAACACTGAAAACATACTCCACGAGAGGTTTCTGAAAACTACCATGATTGACTTTTACCCCTTTTCGGTAGCACTGTGTGCGAGTCCGGCATGTCAGGAGACACGATTTGTTTCAGCTCTTGTCACTGGATTTATAAACAAAATGTTTTGTGATTTCCTGTATACAGTTTTGTCCAGATGTGACTTACATGTCACCATTGACACAGATTATTGTTTTGCCTGTTGCCAGCACAAATCATGTGATCGATGGGTAGACACGTGGAAATTTCGAAAACAAGTCCTCTGATTGTAAATGGCTTGTAAGTCCTATCTACATGTAGCTAAAACCAGTCTGTATGACTAAAATTTCCTCTCAGGGGACTCGATGAAATTTTATGTAAATTAAGTATTCAAAATATGGGCATAAGTTGACAGTCTTTCAAATCATGCCAGAATGAACAAGAAATGTTTAGCTGCAGCAGTTCAAACGCACATGTGTAGGCGATGCTTTCATCGCATTATGAGATCTTCATCTTGTTTCCTGTAACGCCTAGTTTGCGAGTATGGATAAACAGTGTGCTAAATTCTGTTACAGCTTTGTATACAGAGAGCTCTGCAGTTTAAAAACGGATATCCATATGACATGACACTCACATGCATAAAGGTATTGGGTAGTCACACTTAATCTCCAATCTTTCAAATTCCCATTTATCACAAAATAAGGGTAATAAAACAATCAGACTGTTGTGAAGTGCATGTACTTAAATCTCATTTTAATTAATGCTGAGGAAAACATGAACTGGTGGTGGTGGGAGCATAAACTAACTGCTCAGTGAAGCGTGAGCTTGTTTAATACATTCTTGAACTGTCAGTGTAATCCCCTGACCACCCCTGATTCTCTCCCACGCTGCTCAGTCAGTAACAACCTTAACCAACACAATGAATCCTGGGATACGCTTTCCGAGTCCCGATGCCAAACTTTAGGCCCTGTACCCTATACTAAATATGTGCATATATGTCCATTGATAAATTATCCTTCATGTAACCTGCATAGAATTTGAAAAGCATAACTTTACATTTTTGTCATGATGCATACCTGAGGTATTATAATTCAAAGCGAGGAAAATTGGACTCAGACAGAAAATCAAAATCTCCGCGATGTTGATCGATTTTAACCAATCAGATTATTTCTTTTAACTCTAGAAGTCAGTTTCCACTTAGTCGCTTAAACTCTGTCTTGCCTTTTAACCTTATGTCTTTGGGTTACAATAAAGTTTGACAGAAAAATCAATTTGAGGAATCAATTGACCAATCAAGTTATTTCTTTAACTCTAGAAGTCAGTTTCCACTTAGTCGCTTAAACTCTGTCTTGCCTTTTAACTTTATGTCTGTGGGTTACAATAAAGTTTGACAGAATAATCAATTTGAGGAATCAATTGACCAATCAAGTTATTTCTTTAACTCTAGAAGTCAGTTTCCACTTAGTCGCTTAAACTCTGTCTTGCCTTTTAACTTTATGTCTGTGGGTTACAATAAAGTTTGACAGAAAAATCAATTTGAGGAATCAATTAGCGACACCGTTTTTTCTTGATTCCAAACCTGAATACAGATTTCAAGAAAACAAGTGTTTGGACATATTTCAATTTGCATTTCATCAGTAAATCAGGAGCAGTTGATTGTTGAGTGGGAATTTAAAATGCTAATTTGATTTGGATAGTGATTGAATTCCTAGAACATATTCTTTGCAATGTTTCTCTTGTCATGAAAACTGTTAACACCTGACAGCACAAGACTGTGAAATGCTATTTTCGGGGGATTTAAGTTGAGTCTCACTGAGATTGTGTAAATATTGTGTACACATAGATTGTAATTGATAGGTTCAGTGACCCAGATGCATGTCTAAATGCTATTTCAAATAAACTTGAGACTAACTTCATCTCCATCAAATGACATTATATCAGTAGTGTGGATTATTTAAGACACCCAATATGTTGTTGTAGACATGCCAGAGTGGTCTCCCCTTGTTCTGGCTGTTTCAGCCTTGCTGGGACTCGGTCATGATCATTTTCATAATTCCTCAAACTTTTCGCAATTTATCAAAGTTTTAATTTGATTTTGGACACAATTCACATTGGTCAGATTGGACAATTTCAAGACTTCACAAAATGTATAATTTTATCAGTGTACACAGACAAATGCCTTCAGAATACGCTTGAATAAACACATTGCAAACATGCGAAAACGTTGAAGAATTACAGTATATTTACATGTACTAGATAGATTAAGGTACTAGGTCTGAGTGGGCTTATCTTCCCTGGCGGGCCCCCAACCCCTCCTTCCTCTCCTTAACCGCCCCTACTTCCTCTCCCCAACTACCCCTACTGATGTTCTGCTATACTGAGGAGGTGGGGGTCAGGTGGGGTGGGTGATGACTGTAGGGGTGATAAATTAGGGAGACTACCACACTGACACATGTGATGAAGTGGTTGGCGAAATTCTTCCCAAAATAAAAGAGGAGCTCTTGTTGGTTGGAAAATGATTTAAACATGTCTGGAGTTTGAACTATAAACACCAAACATATTATAAATACAGTAACCTATATAGGAAACAGCTAGGACTACTGAAAAGAAGTTAACAGGCTTCTCATAGGCTAAGCCAGGAGAGTGCCTTAGTGTCTTTGAGATGCCTTATTGTGACAAAATTAACATTAGACAGAAAGGGAAGATAGGAGAAAATTGGGAATGAGATGGATTGGGTTGAAATTCTGGCTAAATCTATGATACTTCTAGACATTTTACTGAATCGGTTGTCCCATTCGGGTTTATGGTACATGTACATGTAGGTTAACACAGATACAACGTACGTTGCACATCTGTCCATGCTGATTCAGTAGGCTTATGTGAGTGAGTGAGTGAGTGAGTGAGTGCTTAGGGTTTAACATCGTACTTTACAATTTTTGGTCATATGATGAGGAAGGAGAACATAGAGTGCGTGTAGTATGCCTCCTTGTTGCAGAACAGATTTCCAACACTCTTTTATCACACTGAGATGACTTACCGAAGGCAAGTAAGCCACCCTGCCCGAGCCATTATACTGATATGGGTCAACCAATCGTTGCACTATCCCTTTAATGTTTAACGCCAAATGAGGAAGCTCCAACTGGCTCTTTTAAGGTCTTAGGTGTGACCCGACCAAGGATTGACACTGGTTCCACCCCCAGAGAGGACGCTCTACCAGGGCCGGTTGCAGCGTCATCTTTTTTAAGGTCTTAGATGTGACTTGACCCAGGATTGACCCTGGATTTGCCGTTTCCCGAAGCGGACACTCTACCAGCTGTGCTATCGAGCATGGTCTGTAGGCTTGTGTAGATTATCAACAGTATTTGAGAACACAATACTCTGTTCAATATAAAAATATAGTACTTTATTATTCATACATGTATTAAAAATAAATTTTACTTCAGGGTTGATGTTAGTCTCCTCTAACAGACGGCAAGTCACATGTCAGTTTGGATTAAAGTTATCCAAGTGAACTTTATTTAATAGCTGGCCTACATGTTCGGAAAAGTGGTAGTCATTGGTTTAGGATGGCCTTGACCTTCAGGTTTCCACAATCCATAAAACTGACCATACCACCATGCATGTCATCAATTCTTAAAGGGATATAGAATTAATTCTGATTGGCTGGTGTGAAAGATAGGCAAGTCCAGGTTGTGGCTGTCCCTAGCTGCAGTTTGGGTCTGGCACATTTGTTCAAGTCTGACCAAAGCTGTATAGTTTAACCCAGACAACCCTATTCCCACTGTCAACCAATCAGGGTAGATTCTGTACCCCCTTAAACAACGATCAAGTACACGAGTTCAATCAAATCTGATGAAGTTTTACAAATACAGAATTCTCCAGTTGTGTTCTGAAAAGTTTTCAAGACTTAGGATGTCCAGGAAAAAAGTCTACTTTTGGATATGTTTTTGAAAGGATCGTTACTTTATTTTTCAATCTTAAGTATCGTCTTGTATTATGTTCTAACTGATCCAATAAATAAGAACAAAGCACCTGTTGTAATCTATGGATGGTGGTGTATTCTTATGCTGTATGGTCCTCAAACTTATGCCGTATGGTCCTCAAACTTATGCTGTATGATCCTCAAACTTATGCTGTATGGTCCTCAAACTTATGCTGTATGGTCCTCAAACTTATGCTGTATGGTCCTCAAACTTATGCTGTATGGCCCTCAAACTTCTGCTGCATGATCCTTAAACTTATGCTGTATGGTCCTCAAACTTATGCTGTATGGTCCTCAAACTTATGCTGTATGGTCCTCAAACTTATGCTGTATGGTCCTCAAACATATGCTGTATGGTCCTCAAACTTATGCTGTATGGTCCTCAAACATATGCTGTATGGTCCTCAAACTTATGCTGTATGGTCCTCAAACATATGCTGTATGGTCCTCAAACATATGCTGTATGGTCCTCAAACTTATGCTGTATGGTCCTCAAACTTATGCTGTATGGTCCTCAAACATATGCTGTATGGTCCCCAAACTTATGCTGTATGGTCCCCAAACTTATACTGTATGGCCCTCAAACTTCTGCTGCATGATCCTTAAACTTATGCTGTATGGTCCTCAAACTTATGCTGTATGGTCCTCAAACATATGCTGTATGGTCCTCAAACTTATGCTGTATGGTCCTCAAACTTATGCTGTATGGTCCTCAAACTTATGCTGTATGGTCCTCAAACTTATGCTGTATGGTCCTCAAACATATGCTGTATGGTCCTCAAACTTATGCTGTATGGTCCTCAAACTTATGCTGTATGGTCCTGAAACGTATGCTGTATGGTCCTGAAACGTATGCTGTATGGTCCTCAAACTTATGCTGTATGGTCCTCAAACTTTGCTGGTAAACATAGGATGTCATCAGGTCCTTGAAAGTCACAAGTAGGAACCCTCAGTCGCTGCATTGTATTTCAAAAACTGAAAAAGTAACAACAAAAAATAAAAACTTTTTTTCAAATCAAAAAATATTTGATCTGGCATTCCATCTATATAGCAGTTAGGGCGTATTGGGGTTATTTTTGTGGCGGACGGCCCTCTTCTTTCAGCAGAATCCTTCAGTGTGAGTCTGTGGTGAATTGCCTGCGAGGATTTTAACTTAGGTACTATATTTAACTCCTGTCTACAGGCTGGTACTGACTCCAAAACAGAGTGCTAGATTTAGTGGCAGTAAAACTTACAATGTCTACAGTGTGTGTATGTGTGTCTAACATCCCATTACTGGTATATTCAACAGAAGGTTTTGATCTGCAAGCTATAAGTTAATAAATTTTCATGTCTTATTATGTTGATGAAATTTAGAACAGATTGAAGTAATTGAAAACAAGAGACATCAAGTAAATGATTATCATCCAAATAACTAAATTGTATGATTACATACATGTATAGTTTTATGTGTTTCTTGGTGAAATATACCTTTTTTATCAGGTAATTAGTATTGGCATTCAGCATGAAGGGGATAGTGCAACGACTGGTTGACCAGTGTCAGTATAATGGCTCGAGCCGGGGGTGCAACATTAGATTAATCAAAGTTCCCTGATATGTTTGCGTTTTGAAATCTGATTGATTCGTGGTTACACATGCTTTCATTTTCAAATTCTGAGATCTGATAATACGGCATTTGGGTTTATAATCTCAAAACCTGATAAAGTTCATGTGTAGGTTGATATCTTTGTGGTTAAGGACTCAAAATCTGATTTAATTGAGGATACATGTGTAAATTGATATATTTGTGTTTCAAAACTCAGAATTTGATTTAATTCAGGATGCATGTGTAAATTGATACATTAGTGTTTCAAAACTCAAAATCTGATTTAATTGAGGATGCATGTGTAAATTGATACATTAGTGTTTCAAAACTCAGAATTTGATTTAATTCAGGATGCATGTGTAAATTGATGCATTAGTGTTTCAAAACTCAAAATCTGATTTAATTGAGGATGCATGTGTAAATTGATGCATTAGTGTTTCAAAACTCAAAATTTGATTTAATTCAGGATGCATGTGTAAATTGATACATTAGTGTTTCGAAACTCAAAATCTGATTTAATTGAGGATGCATGTGTAAATTGATGCATTAGTGTTTCAAAACTCACAATTTGATTTAATTCAGGATGCATTTGTAAATTGATACATTAGTGTTTCAAACTCAAAATCTGATTTAATTCAGGATGCATGTGTAAATTGATACATTAGTGTTTCAAAATTTGATTTAATTCAGGGCGCATGTGTAAATTGATGCATTAGTGTTTCAAAACTCAAAATGTGATTCAATTGAGGATGCATGTGTAAATTGATACATTAGTGTTTCAAAACTCAACATCTGATTTAATTGAGGATGCATGTGTAAATTGATGCATTAGTGTTTCAAAACTCAAAATCTGATTTAATTGAGGATGCATGTGTAAATTGATGCATTAGTGTGTCAAACTCAAAATCTGATTTAATTGAGGATGCATGTGTAAATTGATACATTAGTGTTTCAAAATTTGATTTAATTCAGGGCGCATGTGTAAATTGATGCATTAGTGTTTCAAAACTCAAAATTTGATTCAATTGAGGATGCATGTGTAAATTGATACATTAGTGTTTCAAAACTCAAAATTTGATTTAATTGAAGATTCATGTGTAAATTGAAACATTTAATGTGTCTCAAAACTCAAAATTTGATTTAATTGAGGACCCATGTTTAAATTGATATATTTGTGTTTAAGAAAAATCTGAGTTGAGTTCTTGTGGAACTTGATGTACATTTGAGTTTGTAGACTCAAAATTTTAATAGAGTTCATGTGTGAATTTATGAATTTTAGTAGTTGAAACTCACAATCTGATTTGATTCCAAGTGTGAAATCATAAAATTGTATTCAGTTCCAAAACTCAAAATTTGTGAGTTCCAGGAGATTTATTTGAACTTTTTTATTTTAACTTAACTGAACTTCATTTTAATAGTTGTGTTTCAAGACCCAGAGTCCTGGTTCTTACAAGTGCATGTAATTCTTGGTTTCATCTTTAAGTCCAGAGACTTATATGTGTGTACATTTGTATCAGGTAAAAACAAAACAGTTGTGAACATATGCTTCAGCCTTCTATTTTTAGATAAATGGGTCCATACAGATTGATCATGATAATAATATCGCGAATACCAGCAAATTGTGTTTATGGCATGAATATTTGTGAATATATGGCAAAAAATTTGGTGCTCTTAGTGGGAAAATGACGCTAAACGATTGGGCTATATCTGACTAAATTTCAATCTGAACACCCATGGTGAGGATGCCTACATACTAAACCTGATAAGCTATCAACTCTAACCCTAAGCGTTGAGGCTATCTTGATGAGCATTACTTTACACCTGCGTTTTGATAAGGGTTTTCCTACTGAGAAAGCGGAATCTGTTTCCGGCCAGTGTTTAATTCTGGTTACCAGTACCCCTTTCCCCTGAAAACCTGCATGTTGTAGGTTTATAGAAGTGTTTTTACCTCTGCCTCTGATAACAAGTTGGGAGACTTCTACAGTACTTCATCAACAGTTGACTGTATGTATGTATAAATATATATATATATATATATATATATACAAGACGTTATTCCCACTGGATTTAGAGCCATCTGAGTGAGGTCAAAAGAAAAAAACTTCAGTGGGTAAAAAAATGTCTGAACAACAACTATCAACCACTTGCGGGTAGTTCTGGCAACTCAAGGCACTGAAGGTTCTCGGACTATTTTTAACAGGTGCTCATTAGCAGTGTGGTTTTGGACTCGAAGCATTGTAGAGGATGTGTTGAGGCCGTCTTGTGTTGTTTCCCTTTGAGAAGTGATGTTACAAGCATATACAGTATGTGTTTACATGCTTGCTAACTGAATGTGGAGTGTGTTTCTCTATGTTACTGGTCCACACTCTAGCCAAGTAACAGGTGTTGGGTTTATTCTTTGGATATTTCTTCAGAACCGAGAAGAAAACAATTTGGTAAAAAGCCCACTTTGCAGGGTGTTTATTCAACAATCATTTATTGGATGTGAATGGACAATATCCAGTGATGCAGTGCTTTCAGAAAACGTCGTAAGTTTTCGTTTGAATTAGACGTTTTAAATAACAGTTGACTGATTAAGATTCAAAGGGGTCTTTGAAAGACATGATTAGTGCCAAAAGAACAGAATTGCATCCTGAGATGGTTTTTGTGAAAATGTTAGTTTGGGAATGACTGACAGCGTATTTAATCTGTTCTGAGGGGTCTGATTTGGAAGAAATTGAGCAGGCCCAACATCTGGTTGTTACAGGGGACAGCATGGATAACAAATGCTCTCACCTTCACTATTGGATTTCTTTCCTTCGATAAATGTGTTGGTCAGTGAAAGAAGCACCTTATATGAGAAGAAAGAAATTGATTTCAACTTGCCGGGAATAGATTAACTGCGTTTTCAATCTGCGAAGTTGTTGACACCTATACTGGATTTAATGTTTCCATTCATTAGAAAGATGTTGAAATTTGCCTACCATCCAAAGGTAAGTTATTATTAGTGGTCAAAGCCTGTTGTTGACAGAATCAGTTGTATTGTGCAACTTGACCTGTCGTGTGATTTTTTAGGCTGCTTTATTACAAATGATTTATGATCGATAAGTATAATGATTTTGTAAGTGTGATTGAATAAGGCCATCACATTGACTGATTCTTAACTACGTGTGCATATCTGTACTTGTTATACACCTTCCATGTTTGGCTGTCTTTGAACGTTCCTACGATCATGTCCCATGTATGTTTCACACATTGCGCATGGGCATAAGCAATGTAACTCTACAGCGATGTAATGTTATAAAATTACCACTACATGCCCTGCTATGTGTTAAAGTTTTGTGTCAAATTTTTCATTTTCGGCAACTTCGGGGCCATGCAAAAATAAAACTCGTCGGCATCTGCCAATATTGATTCAGCATAACCTGTAAATATAGTTTTCCTCTGCATTCTGCCCGGGTTCCTCCCACTTTAATGCTGGCCACTGTCACATAAGTGGAATACTTTTTGAGTACGGCATAAAACTGCAATCAAACAAATAAGTTCTGCCTTCAGCCAGTCTTTAGTACAGTAAATACAGTTCTTCCTTCAGCCAGTCTTTAGTACAGTAAATACAGTTCTTCCTTCAGTCAGTCTTGAGTATAGTAAATACAGTTCTGCCTTCAGTCAGTCTTGAGTACAGTAAATACAGTTCTGCCTTCAGTCAGTCTTGAGTATAGTAAATACAGTTCTTCCTTCAGTCAGTCCTTGAGTACAGTAAATACAGGTTCTGCCTTCAGTCAGTCTTGAGTACAGTAAATACAGTTCTTCCTTCAGTCAGTCTTGAGTATAGTAAATACAGTTCTGCCTTCAGTCAGTCTTGAGTACAGTAAATACAGTTCTGCCTTCAGTCAGTCTTGAGTATAGTAAATACAGTTCTGCCTTCAGTCAGTCTTGAGTACAGTAAATACAGTTCTGCCTTCAGCCAGTCTTGGGTACAGTAAATACAGTTCTGCCTTCAGTCAGTCTTGAGTACAGTAAATACAGTTCTGCCTTCAGTCAGTCTTGAGTACAGTAAATACAGTTCTGCCTTCAGTCAGTCTTGAGTATAGTAAATACAGTTCTGCCTTCAGTCAGTCTTGAGTACAGTAAATACAGTTCTGCCTTCAGTCAGTCTTGAGTACAGTAAATACAGTTCTACGGGCTTATCCGGCTAAAACATAACCTGTGAGCTCTTGACCAGTGAGAAAGAAATTGCTTCATACAGTTCAGTAGAGGTGAGCTTTGCTCTCAGTGTTTGAAGATGTCTTCCAAGAGTTCATTCCCCTTATGCCACTTTATCTGCTCTGTTTGAATAAATCATTTGGAGCTTACCTTCTTAACCTTGACTTGTTTTAATGACAGATGTTTCAGATTGTTAGGCTAGAAATCTTGTGCATTTGATGCACACTTTACATTTTATAAAAATACAGGTACTGGTATATCATATATGGTGTTGCAGTGAGGTTTTTCAACCAAGTTTTAGTGTTTCCCCGGTAAATAGCTTAAGATGAAAATGTTAACAGCAATTGCTTGGAGGGCATTGGTTGCCATGGCAATTTGGTAAATGAAATTAATGTCTGGCAGAGAGTTAATAAAGAAGTCATCATTTTTTGGCAGAGTGAAGAAACAGGTGTGTAAACGCAGTGGAATAAACATACTTCTCTTCATGTAGAATTTTATACTCTACAGGTTGGCACTTTGTCAGCAATGTGTTGGTAATGGTACACATATAGTTATTTGTGGTTACCATGGTAACATACTGGCACCATTTACTGTTATTTATAATTTTGATGTAAATGCGAATGCTCTTAAATTGAGTTGGTATTTATCAAAATTAACAAACTTTGAAAAGATTAATGCATGCACATTTTGCACAGGGAGAGGTTTGCATGGACATAACCATATGAAGTAATTTTAACAGAGGTCGTTACAGTCATTACTGCAGCAGTGGAGAATGTTTATGTACTGTACAGCACATTTCCCATCAATCCATCCATGTAGCAGTTTTCCTTCTGTTTAGGACCAGTTTTATTCATGAAAAATTCATTTATACTAGCCCAAAAATCATCACACTTCATGTACACTTGTTCAAGATCCTAGTAGGAGAATATTGCAAATTAAAAAGCAGATTTTTGTTTGATTTGATTGATTGATGCTTAATGTTTCACTCTAACACTGTCCGTCAGTGTCATGGAAGGAGGAAAAATTGCTAATAAAACTACCAAACTTAAGCAAATTACAGATCAATAAACTTTGCCATGCGTGATATACAGCTATGATGGACATGTATGCATGCCATACTGGTGGAAGTGGACAATCCTACAAAGTGCTTGTCCTTGGCGAGTTTTGAACCGACAAATTTGATGCATATCAGTTACCTTAGTATTTTAGGAATTTGATTAAAGTTATGATATATGTAATTAGTCTGGTTTTACTTAAATGCTACTTCAAACTTATTCAGTAACATGATGACAAGGAGTTGATCTTGGGACACATGCACATATACTGTGTCTCGTTGTGTCCAGCCACCAAAGTGCTGCCGCCACTCAAGTATATTGCCGAGGACATTAGCCATGACATGTATCCCACCCAGTCACATTATATTAACACTGAGCCAACCAGTCCTGTTTCTTTGCTCTAACCTCTCAGTGCTGAGTGCAACAAGAACCACATTTTAATGTAGTTGTGATATGATTAAGATATTTTATTAATTTGATCTACATACACTGGTGGAAATCAGACCTCATGCAAAGATGACCAACCATCTGAGAATACTGGAAATTCACAAAGTTTGTTTAACCATGATTTATAGGTTCAGTTGCTCTCAAAGTTCAGGTGAGTGCAAAGCTCAGCCAATTTTTAATTATTTGACTGGTACTTTGCTCAGTACACAAGAATATTTCACTTCTATGACAGCGGCCAGTGTTATGGGAGGACGAAACCCAGGAAGAAAACCCACGACCATCTGTAGGTTGCTGGTAGACCTTCTCACGTACAGCCATAGAGGACTCCCATTATGCAACGAGGAGAATCTGATAAATTCTAGAGGTTATACATGTATGCATGTTGATTTCCCTAACGAGTATGTTCGTTTGGAAACATTATGTATATGGAAGTTTTGTGACTGTAAGTTTAAGGGTAGTTGCAGGAGTGGAGAATGCATGATCACATCTATTCAGTTTTCTACTGTAACTATTCTTCAATCTTTTCGCATATTTTCCAAGCGTTTCTTCAAACATTTTTTGAGGGCATTATTCTGTGTGGACTGATAAAATTATACTTTTTGTGAAGCCTTGAAAATGTCCAACCCAACCAACATGTAGTTTTGTCTCTAAAATCAAGTTACAAATAATCTGCATAAATTGCACTGAAAGTTGCTGTTTTACATGTGAAAAATCTGAGGAACTAGGGAATGTTTCTTTTAGCCAATATATTGACTTACCTAATCAACTATATACATTTATGTACATGAAAGTAGAATGATGTGTGTTGCTGTGAACCAGGATGAGATTCCATGTGCTTGTAAATCTGTTCATACATGTACACAGTTGTGTTATCTGTATAGTGTAGACAGATTGAGGCAGTCTTACATGAATGACAGTATGTCGGCCATACAGTGGCAGTAGCATGTTCGAACTTTCTGCATTTAAACCATTATCTGAAGATCATAATGAAGGTGAACATTTGGAAATACTCAGACTTGAGGTAAACTCCAACTCCGTTCTCTTTAAAAGGTGTCGGTGTCTAACAAAAGTTAAATCTGTATTAAGGCAGGCGCTGACGTTGAGGATGATGATGATGGCAGTTGACACCACAAGCTCCAGTGAGGCGTCACCATCATGATATATTGAAAATAATGTTGAAAGTGCTGTTAATTGAACAGCAATCAGACAAGTAAACATTGTGAATGTATTTAATTGTAGCAGAGAGAACTTAAATAGCTTTTGTGAAAACTTTTTAACCCCTCCCCCTCCACCACTTCCCCTAACAGAACTGGAGGGGACAGTATGCTGATGCTCAGTCAATTCATCACACACAGTTTATAAGACATTTTCAGTCATCATATTTGTTATAAATGAAACTTGTCACATGGTTTCACCAAGATAAATTACAAAGTAGTTTGAGCTTTGGGCAATTACATCCATTTTTGATCAAATTATGAATGTTGTTGTCCTGTTTTTGACTTGAATGAATTTTCCAAACATATTGGGCGTCCTCTCTGGCCATATGTGGGAAGGTCTACCGGCAACCTGTGAATGGTTGTGGGTTTCCCTAAGGCTTTGCCCAGTTTCCTCCCTCCATAAATGCTGTCCGCTGCCGAATAAATGAAATAGTCCCGAGTGCCACAGAAAACACCAATTGTGAAATAGTCCTGAGTACCGCGTTAAACACCAGTTGTGAAATAGTCCTGAGTACTGCGTAAAACACCAATTGTGAAATAGTCCCGAGTGCCACAGAAAACACCAATTGTGAAATAGTCCTGAGTGCCGCGTTAAACACCAGTTGTGCAATAGTCCTGAGTACTGCGTAAAACACCAATTGTGAAATAGTCCTGAGTACCGCGTTAAACACCAATTGTGCAATAGTCCTGAGTACTGTGTAAAACACCAATTGTGAAATAGTCCTGAGTACCGCGTTAAACACCAAGTGTGAAATAGTCCTGATTACCGCATAAAACACCAATCAAATAAACAAATATTGGGTGAGTTGTGCACCTTGAGCTTTGGTTCATTTATGGTTATGGTACATGATTGTTTGAACAGGAAACATGATACAGCCATGTACATGGCTTCACAACAGTGAGGTCTACCTCAGATTTATGTTTCAGACAATTTTTGACAATATTATATATGTCTGTTCTTGTTATTCTGATGTGGACTTTGACATAGGTATATATCTAGCTTTTGTTGGGTCAGATCAAAGGTATACTGTAATTATAGGAAGCAGTAGTTTGATATGTAAAAATCCACTCTTAGAAGCACACAAAGGCCTTAAAATTATACGGTTGATGCCAACACCTAGGTTTTTCTGAAAAGAAATTAATCAAACTTCACCAAACATTCTTAAATGGCTCTAAGAAGGATGAATCATTTAGAATCCAGAAAAATGCTAAACATTAGGTGAAATATTGTATATTTATTCATACTACTGTACCCCCAACATAACCCAGGACACAGCCTGTGTATGTTAAGCAGTAGTGAGACTGTCATGTTGACTTCAGGAGTCTGGCTGATAGTTCATGGGATATTTTAGGATCCCCAAAAGAGGAGGCTGGTGTGTTTCCTTCTGTTTTCTGGTCTATTTCTGAATCTGTTGAGGGTCTGGAGGGGTGGTGTACACAGGCCTGAAATATCAAGATACCCATGGATAGCCGCTTGGATGGCCTAATGGTTATAGAGCATCAAAGTCAAGAATATCGAAGGCTCAAACCCAGGTCGAGTCATACTAAAAACTTTAATGATTATTAAAGCATTATAAAAACTTTAATGCTACTTGTTGGTGCCTTGCTTGCCAATCAGCACCCAGAGGTCAAAGGGAAGACAACAGGGCCCTGGTTGGCCTGATGTCAGTATGTGACTGTGGGGGTGAGGGGGAGGGGGATGTTTCGGTTTCTGTAACATGAGTATCCCATTTCCGTAGAAGATTTCCAAATTAAACATGTATTAAAATTGATTTATGGTATTACCAAGCACATTAGAAAAAACTGTCTGTGGCTGTTTTAAGGTTTTGCCTCCACTCTTAATTTCTTAGTAACGCAGGCAATGGTATTTGTTGTCTTTTCTTTTGAGTGCCTTCTGCCTACTGCATTTATTTATTTGTCTGGTGTTTAACATGGTACTCAAGAATATTTCACTTATACAGTGGCAGCCAGCATTATGGTGGCCAAAAACTGGACAGAACCCGGGGGGGGGGGGGGGGGGAACCCATGACCATCCACAGGTTACTGTCAGACCTTCCCATTTTTTAACACGGCCGGAGAGGAAGCCAGCATGAGCTGGACTTGAACTCACATTGGTGAGAAGATTATTACGTCTGACACGCTTATTACATCTGACATGCTAAGGAGTCCACCTTGACCCACTGTGATAACAATATCAGTGATTATCAAAAAGGTACATGTGATTAGGAATAACCATTAATAACTACATGTATAGCTGGCTTTGTAGACATAAGAGTATAACTGCTGTTCCATGTATGGGTTACAACATTTGAAACTGCTGACAGTTTCTCTCTGGTATGAGTATGTTCTTCTGTGGAACATTTTTTGTTTTTGGTTTTTTGTTTTGAATGTTCATTTGGAAATTTGTCTTTGATAAGATTATTGAAGGTATATACATGTAAATGTCTCTTTCAACTCCTAGATCAATTGGCTGCGTGAAAACAACACTTTAGCAAGATGGGCCCAGTCGTATATCTTTCAGTCAGAGTCCTGTGGATGTAAGAGATTGGGTTAAGGACCTACTGTAGTGTACATTTCTCACCCTAATTGCCCTGGCTGTTACAGCTCTGGTGTGTTGAGTGCAGTTGGTGCCAACACAGTACAGAGGAAACCTCAGATCTGGTACATGTAAAGGTAAACAGGATTGGAGCCAGCACCACCCTTTGACTTATTCCGCCTTGTGGAGGGTGCATGAGGTCATCACCCGATAACAGGAGAATGGGTACATCATGTTCTGGTTTACTTCACTACATGGCTTAAGCCATGTGAGGATCCACAAAATACATCCACCATACTGTCCAATTTCTGAAGTTTGTGTAGGTCTCCGCATGCACACTGTCCAATTTCTAAAGTTTCAGTACATTCCGTATACACACTGTCCAGTTTCTGAAGTGTCTATATCCATCAGTATACATGTACTGTTCATTTTCTGAAGTTTCTGTAACATTCAGTATATGTACATACTGTCCAGTGTGTGAAGTTTCTGTAGCATTCAGTATATGTACATACTGTCCAGTGTCTGAAGTTTCTGTAGCATTCAGTATATGTACATACTGTCCAATGTCTGAAGTTTCTGTAGCATTCCGTATATGTACATACTGTCCAGTGTCTGACGTTTCTGTAGCATTCAGTATATGTACATACTGTCCAGTGTGTGAAGTTTCTGTAGCATTCCGTATATGTACATACTGTCCAGTGTCTGACGTTTCTGTAGCATTCAGTATATGTACATACTGTCCAGTGTCTGACGTTTCTGTAGCATTCAGTATATGTACATACTGTCCAATGTCTGAAGTTTCTGTAGCATTCAGTATATGTACATACTGTCCAGTGTCTGACGTTTCATTAGCATTCAGTATATGTACATACTGTCCAGTGTCTGACGTTTCTGTAGCATTCAGTATATGTACATACTGTCCAATGTCTGAAGTTTCTGTAGCATTCAGTATATGTACATACTGTCCAGTGTCTGACGTTTCATTAGCATTCAGTATATGTACATACTGTCCAGTGTCTGACGTTTCTGTAGCATTCAGTATATGTACATACTGTCCAATGTCTGAAGTTTCTGTAGCATTCAGTATATGTACATACTGTCCAGTGTGTACAGTACTATATATGTAATACAACTAAGTGTGTCAGAGGAACTGAACTTTGTTTATATTCACATGTATACATGAATATGTTTATTATCACAGGTACACTGGTCCTTCTTTACTAACAATAATGAAATGCATTTTTGAAAATTATAATGTAATTAAGGCCTAGAAGTCTTGTAACTGTATTTTACCCTAATTCTTCTAAAATTTGGGACAGATATAAGTAGTATTGAAAGTAGAATATTACATTTCTTTACCAGCCTCTTGGAAAAGTAAAGATGTGAGTGTGTTGTTCATTAGATGGTCTAACCATGTGAGAAAAATGGAGCTCAATATTCCCGCTAGAATTATAAATATTTTGTCTAAAATGAGGAGACCAGGAGTCCAAATTTTAGCACAAATATGGGATAGTCCCATACTCCTTGAAAGGCATGTTGTGTTGGAATGAGTAGATCTAGCTTAATTTAGTGGTGCTTTTGTGGGTGGTATCTGATGTAAGTCAGGTTCAGGAAGTTATGCAATGACTGTGGTAACCATAGCTACAAGCCAGGTATCTTCTAAACCTTCAGCAGGGTGTACACACGCGCACACACACACACACACAGGCTTTCTGGTAGGGCAGTAAATATTTTTCACATATGTTCCATCCTTCCGGAGTTTTCAGTCTCAAATTGGCCTCCCAGTAATACTATCTGTCAGATAATGGGCTGAAGAAGACCCATGGGCTCTAGGACTCTATATATGTAGGTATAAGTATGACGGAAATAAAAGTTAGACATTGTAGCACTGTTCCACCCTTGCTGTATTATTTGGAACAAGCTTGGGTAGAGGTGTGTCTTTGACCTCATGCAACCTCTCACCCCTGACCTCTGCCCCTGAGGCCTTTTCCCTGCAGGCACTGCTAAACTGAGGCAAGCTCAGATAGGCTCTCAGTGCCAGAATCAACACAAGGGTGTTTATGGAAACTAGATCTGATTTATCCCGACCTTTTTCTTAGATATTGTCGTTAGAATCGGAAATGATTACATCAATTAATGTGAAACATTAGACTACAGAGTAGAATTACAAATTGGAGAAGATAGATCAAGGTGATGCTTTAAACTACTGAAGCACGTGAGAAAAGGGATCAAAAAGTTATTTCAGGTAGCCAGAAATTTGTTTTTTCTTTTTGGGCAAAGTTTTTCTGCCATGGTTTTCTTTTTTTTGGCCTGAGGCTGAGAGGGTGATCTGTTTTCGTAGGCATGTTTTAAGTTGGGTTGTCTCACTGGTGGAGAAGGCAGGATTACTGTACCAAAACAGAAGTCAGGGAACTTAAATGCTACCATTTGTACTCACCTGAATTTTACTTTTTCATCGGAAGTCATTTTTGTCTGTTTGTCAAGAGGCCCCCTGCACAGTTTTGTTATGCTTATATTCTCTATGGAATTTAATCTGTCCTTTTGAGTATCTTCAAACAGAAATCTGAATGGTAGAGAATCCTATATATTTACCAACACTAAGATTTGTCAGTTGAATCCCGACTAGAAGAAGAATTGAAGTCATGCTTTTTTTTGGTGCATTTGTCTCAAAGGAAGACAAACCACTATCTTCACATTTGACATGTTAATAACATTGAAAATAGAGCTAAAGGAAATAAATTTCTTCTTGTTTATAATAGTGACAGTTTTGACCCTTGAGAGTGTCTGGGTGTCTATGTATTTATTGATATGAGATGACCTCAAACCAGAATACTGTTAAGATTCCAGGTTGTGTTCACTTACAGATGTAAACATGTACAGTTGGTCTGTGCATGGTAGTGATAACTGAGGCCCCAGAAGGTATTCTCAGCAATAATTTTACAGAAATCAAAATATAAATTTTGAAGGAGTTTTGAAGGGGGTGGGGGTGGATGAGTAGGGAGTTAGGGTTTCAATTCCACCATCTTTTTGTGCAGTGCAAATTATTGTTGGTATTCTCTGGCCAAATAAACTTTCAGAAGAAATATCGTGGCAAGGACCAGTGCAATCTTCACCCTCTTGACCCTCAGTAGCAAAACTGACCCCAAGTTTGCCATGGAAACCATATGTCCATCAGTTGATTCTGGACCATGCAGTCAGAAGCTAAAGATACTCCTCTGCTCTTCAGCCACCGCTACTCCACCCACACTCCCTCTCCTCCACCCTCTTTCTGTCTGGTAGCTCTTACTTCAGCCCTTTGTTTACAAACTCCTGAGTGGTGATGAATGACTGCAGTTGTCATACAACTGTCCTCCAATTCTGTCCAATCAAAATCAAGACCTGTCAAAAGTGCAGCAAGCAAGACCTTACCAGGTTTTGATTGGTGTGGAAAGGCCCTTGCACCCCTGGCTACTGCCCTTTAATTTGTCAGCTTCGTAATGATAGTTGTTGATACTAACAAATTTTCACGATTGTCTTCCCAGGTAATTGTTATATTCAGGTATGAATTTCAGAAAAGAGCTTGAACGATTTTACATATACATGCTCACCACGAATATAATTCTTCTGTGCCAGTGTTGCAGAATAATTATTGTTTAGTAGCATGTGAATATCTGTAAAGAATTTGAAGAATTTTCAAGTCCAACGTATGGACATATTTCCTTTCTGCCAGTTAGCGATGAGAGGGGGCCTCCGTGGCTCAGTTGTGCAGCGCGCTAGCGCAGCGTAATGACCCAGAAGTCTCTCACCAATGTGGTCGCTGTGAGTTCAAGTCCAGCTCATGCTGGCTTCCTCTCCAGCCTTATGTGGGAAGGTCTGCCAGCAACCTGCGGATGGTCGTGGGTTTCCCCCTGGGCTGTGCCCAGTTTCCACTCACCATAATGCTGGCCACTGTCGTATAAGTGAAATATTCTTGAGCACGGCATAAAACACCAATCAAATAAATAAATAAATAAATAAATAAATAGTGATGAGAAGATAAGGACTCAGTGATGTACTGTAATTCTTCAACCTTTTTACTTGTGCATACTGTTTGTGAAGCCCTGAAAGTGGCCAAGACAACCAATGTAGTTTTGTCTCCAAAATCAAATATGGATAAATTGCGCTGAAAGTTGGCATTTCATAGGCGAAAAAGTTGAGGAATTTGGAGATATAGTAGAAAACATGAATATCTGCAAAGATTTATTTATTTATTTATTTGATTGGAATTTTACTCCATATTCAAGAATTTTTCACGTATATGAGGGTGGAAGGAAACCAAGCAGAGTCTGGAACAAACCCATGGTCATGCATAAGTTATATCTGCAAAGAAATGAGAACAGACATTAGAAGGGAAATCAGGTTATGACCAAAATGCATACAGTTAAAGACAATATAAGCATAAAATGGTTTCTGGGGGAAACAAAAAGCACAGAAGGCGGAATACTTCATCAGGACTTTTCATGGAGGCACTTGTAGATAACTTTGTATCCAGAATGCATAAATCCATTACCCAAGGTTGGTGGGGGGGGGGGGGGTAGGTCTCTATCACATGAAGATCTGGCTGAGGTTTAAGATTTCACCTTTAGGAAGCCAGGCTGTAAACAAATTGCCCTGTTAGAGATAAAGTTGTTGTGATGAGAGTCAGTTGTAACAACAGTGTCTGAAGGGTTGACCACAGCTGGCTGGAGGATGGTCAAACACTGGCTTGGTCAGTCTAGGCCAGAAGTTATTTACAGTATCAGGTTTAACCTTAAAAGATGTCAGTTAAGAGCTGGGTTTTTTCTTCTCTTGGTGGCCATTATGTCTTACAGGATTATAAATGTGAAAGGGTCTAGATGTACTGGCATCAGGACATGGATAGGATGCCCTATGATCTTTGTGTTGTATATACACATCTTCATATAGGGTTTCTGGCTGGTTTATGCACCTGAGGCCTCATTAAAAAATTTCATGTTTCCCATCACCTTCAGTTCAAGTTCAAAATATATCGGCCTCCCTTATTTTTCAATTATATTTTATTTTTTAGTTGTTTCGAATAAAATATTAGCTGTGGCAAATGGTGCACATGTCCATTTTCGATGGTATTACATTCACATGTGCAATATTAAAGAGCGCAACAAACGGGAGCATTTCGCAAAGGTATTGACGATAGATTGTTTTTTCACAAACTTCTGAAATATTTATGCACCAAAAAAGAAAGTAAGACCTTCAAGTAACTCATTGTATGACATAGCACTGGTCTTAAATTTCAGGGAATGTCTTAAATAAATGGGCGTTCTGCCTGATTTTTTGTTCAGTTCACAAAGGGAAACAAGTAATTTTTACTTGTGGCCTTGGGTGATATTCTCATGAGATACATCCAATCAGTTTCTGACCTGAAGGAGGCCTGAGACATAAATCCAGCTCTTCAACATCAGGAAACTTGACTATTATGCAGATCATAATAACTAAGAAGTACAGTTTCCTCTACCATCTAACTGTTACTGTTAGAGGACTTTCCCAGGGCCATATCTAGAGTCAGTGCAGTTCTTGGAAAGGTTTTGAGCTCCCAAATTGTTGGCTGGCCAAGCTAAACAAGCTGTATTAAAAGTATCAAATAAATTGAACACAAATTTGATAGTTTACCCTTAAAAAGTTCTCATATTTATTTATTTATTTATTTATTCGATTGGTGTTTTATGCCGTACTCAGAATATTTCACTTATACAACAGTGGCCAGCATTATGGTGAGTGGAAACTGGGCACAGCCCGGGGGAAACCCTCGACCATCCGCAGGTTGCTGCCCGACTTTCCCACTTACAGCCGGAGAGGAATGTTTTCCTAGATACGCATGGCCCTGCTTTCCACGTGTGAAACACACCATACTGGGAGGCCAGTAATTTTGCGAGGCAAACAGCCACAGTCAAGCGCCATCAAACGATCGTTGTCACCTAGAGGCCTACAAAAAGTGAGCCGCACAATCAAAATCTTTAAAAACCTGAAAAACCAGTCCAACTTTCTTTAATGTTGCACTTCAGATCGAGCTATGAGAAACCTTTCCAACAACTGTCCTCCACCTGCTCTAACAAGCTGTTTTCATTGGTCCGATGAGTCAGAGAATACTTTCTTGGTGTGTTTACGAATAATGTGAGCTGTTATCATGGATTGTATCTTCAGGAAAAGACTTCTCTTGTCCCTATTCATGTGAGCTAACAATATACATTGATGCAGACAACAGAAAAAATAGAATAACACTGAGAGGAGCACCTGTGTTCCTTCATCGTTAACCTGGTGCGAGGGAAAAAAAGATAGGGCTGTTGCCATGGTGATAAGAGGCTGAGTTTTGTATCTATGCTCAGTACCAGCAGTTGCTCTGAATTCTTGACTTATTTTTATTTGCTCCATGCATAAGTTTTAGACTTTGATACATATACAGCTACATGTATTTGGAATAGACCATTACCAAGAGTTGCCTGCCCTAACTTTGGAATAGACCATTACCAAAGGGTTGTATGCCCTAACTTTGGAGTAGACCATTACCAATGGGTTACATGCCCTAACTTTGGAGTAGACCATTATCAAAGAGTTGTATGCCCTAACTTTGGAGTAGACCATTATCAAAGGGCTACATGCCCTAACTTTGGAGTAGACCATTAGCAAAGAGTTGTATGCCCTAACTTTGGAGCAGACCATTACCAAAGGGTTGCATGCCCTAACTTTAAATCAGAAGGTTATTTCAAGTACCGATACATTTACCTGCTGAAGGATAGTGGTTTTTGGTGATCACTCTGGTTTCCTTCACCCAAAAACCTCATATAAGGGGAAAAAACATGCAATGTGTTTTACAGCTGTTAAATAAATCAAATCATTCAGTAGTAAGTGGGAATCTTGTGCATGTACCTACATTGTTACCTATTGTAATTTGAGTCATCTCAAGTATACAGTAGTCATTGTCCATTCCTGCCTAATTTTTCTACGACAATTTGTGTGCATCCTTCTTGTTAACATAGTATAATACACTCTCATATTACAAAAGGTCTTGACCTGAGCATCGCTGTGGGTTCACTTTCACCATAATTAAGTGAATAGATTTTTGAGTACGGCACAAAACACCAATCATATAAATAAATAAATATTAAAATATTTAATATAAGAGATTTGTGGTCATTTGAAACCAGACCGTGCATCAGATCAAGGTAGCTGTAGCTTACTTTACACTGTAAGGTTTCTGTAGATATGTTCCCTTTGTATATCTATATTTGTGTTATTCATGTGTTAACTAAAACAATAAATTGGCTGGATTGAAAATCATTGCACATGCTCTAATTATGTTCACCGTTGTAGAGAAAGTCTTTGCTGCATTTCTGCAGTGTTCTGTATTAATCCGATGCTACAGAGAGACGGTGTAATGGTATGCACATACACACGGTTGTGCTGCCGTTCAGATCTGTACACAGATGACATGAACTGGTTGCAGGAAGCTGGGCTGACTAATATCTACTGGATAGAGGGAATCTTATGGGTTGCTATTCTTGGTGCTACTGCTGGGATGGGGAGCGGGAGATCAACCTTAATGTGCTGGCAGCCTGACTGAGGGTGTCTGGCAGGCTGAGGGGATGGAGAGGGGGAGGGGAACATGGTTTGGGATGCTTCAGGCCAGTAAGGATAGGGTATGAGGGATAGGAAGGATGAAAGCTCAGTGGAGAGTTTGAGGATCTTTAATGAACTTTCTTGTGCTACATCTATTCATGGCAATGAACACGCTATATCATTGAATTGAATCTGATAAGAAGTTTATTTGCTAAAGATAAAAGCTCAGGTAGTTAAAATGTAATTGTTCAGATTCATCTGATTGTCTGTTTGACTAGCAATTCTGATTGACTACTCCTGAAAGAGTTGAAATTATAACTCAAATTTGCACTTTCTTATGAGGATCATGATAACTATCTTAAACTCTTTAACCTGTGTGTTTGGTCAAGTTTTAGCCATTCTACTGGGCTGTACTTTGTCTCAACTGCTTTCGTCAACTGTTAGGTCGAGTTTTAGCCGTTCTACTGGGCTGTGCTTTGTCTCAACTGCTTTCCTCAACTGTTTGGTCAAGTTTTAGCCGTTCTACTGGGCTATGCTTTGTCTCAACTGCTTTTGTCAACTGTTTGGTCAAGTTTTAGCCGTTCTACTGGGCTATGCTTTGTCTCAACTGCTTTCCTCAACTGTTTGGTCAAGTTTTAGCCATTCTTCTGGGCTATGCTTTGTCTCAACTGCTTTCCTCAACTGTTTGGTCAAGTTTTAGCCGTTCTACTGGGCTATGCTTTGTCTCAACTGCTTTCCTCAACTGTTAGGTCAAGTTTTAGCCATTCTACTGGGCTATGCTTTGTCTCAACTGCTTTCCTCAACTGTTAGCTCAAGTCTTAGTCATTCTACTGGGCTGTACTTTGTCTCAACTGCTTTCCTCAACTGTTTGGTCAAGTTTTAGCCATTCTACTGGGCTGTGCTTTGTCTCAACTGCTTTTCTCAACTGTTAGGTCAAGTTTTAGGCATTTTACTGGGCTATGCTTTGTCTCCACTGCTTTCCCTAACTATTTGTAAATTCATTTCATTGAGGACTTTAATATCTATTAGAATTCGGTAGATTGTACCTCCTTGTCTGTCTCACAGTCTGTCTGAGTGAATTTGATAAAATTTTGTTTGTTGATTATTGCAGGCTTGGAAAAGTATTCAGTAATAACTGAAATAGTACTCCTGGGTAAAATGTATTTATTATTGCTCTCCTTAATTCTGCGTAGTGTTCAATTTCTTTGTGATTTCCCATTACTTTCTTGACAACCACATTAATGACAGGTATCATTGACATTGTTGAGCATGCCAAATGCAATCACTCAGTCAATCAGTCAATGCATTGATTTTGGGGAGAGAACCTTCTTGTCAGTTATGTTGCGATTTGAAACATGGCCAATATCTTGGCCTTTGGAACTGAAGAAGATTGATGATAAAGTTAAATTTGCCCAAAATCTTAATCTCTAACAACAGAATTACGATTTTTGCTTCCCTGTCTGTCAGTCTGCCTGTCTGTCTGTCTGCCTGCCTGTCCACCATTTCTGGTCATCGCGATTCTCTGAACCTATAGTATTGAAAGGAAATTCACAAAATTTTGAGGAAATGGGCAATGTAATTAACTTATAGATGTGAAGTCAAGTCTAAGCTTAAATACTCTGAAAAAGTCATCATATACTTGTACTGTCATTAATCAACCTTTTCACATGTTTGCAAAGTGTTTATTCAAGCATATTCTGAAGGCAATATTCAGTGTAGACTGATAAAGTTAAACTTTGTTTGCAGCTCCGAAATTGGCCAATGCAACCAATGTAAATTTGTCCTCAAAATCAAATTAAAATGAGCAAAATTGTACTGAAAGTTGCTCTTTCATTTGCGAAAAGTTAAAGTAATACTTAACTTCTGTAATGTTTTATAATAAATATTTTGAGGCTACTTCATGTAAAGCCCAGGAATTGGCCAATTCAAGTACCAGTGTAGTTTTCTCTTTGTAATTTAATTATAAATGTGCACATATTGCACTAAATGTTGCTTTTTCATATGCGAAACAGTTGAGAAATTAAGGTACGTGTAAACAGAATGTACAAAAAGAATAAGTAAAAGTAATACTATATATGGACACTATGTTTTGCTACATATACATGTACATAAACATTACAGGAGCAGAAGACCCAGGGTCAATCCTGGGTCACGCCACACCTAAGATCTTAAAAGAGGTTTCAGCGTGAAGGGCATACTGAAAGGATAGGTTGACTTATATCAGTATAATAGCTCAGGCGGGATAGCTTACTTGCCTTCGGTGAAGCAGCACTAGATAAAAGAGCATTGGAAATCTGTCCTGCAACAAGGAGGCACATTACATGCACTCTAAGGATTATTTCGTCATCATATGACTGAAAGATTGTTAAGTACAATGTTAAACCCAAGCACTCACTCACTTATAAAACATTAAGTTGCGGTTTCTTTATATCTGAAAATATTGGCCTACAAAACATGTGCCCAAATTGAAAAACATTTGTTAAACAACATTTACAATTTGCGCGACACTATTCCAGCAACCTGCATATGGTCATGGGTTTTCCTCGGGCTCTGCCCGGTTTTCTACCACCATAATGCTGGTCGTGGTGGTATAAGTGAAACATTCTTGTGCATGGCGTAAAACGCCAATCAAATAAAAGAAATAAATTTTTGGTCAGTATATATGATGTGTATAAATGATGAGACAATATGCTTTACTGCACAAGGGTTTATAAATGAATATCCTAATACTGTCTAGCTTAGCTCTCTACTTTAGCGATCTTTACCCCTTTTGTGTTGTTCAGAAGGTGATATCAGACCCATGCCTCCCCCTCCAAACCCCCACCACACCTCACCCAGGATCACATGTGTCTTAACAGCTTACATGTGGTGCTGTAAGATGTAGGGGTAGGGGAGAGATTGTTGGGGAGTGGGGTGAGATAGTGGAGCCCTCCATAGGCAGGGCCCACACCGATAGTACAGTACAGTCCCCTAAGCACAGCATCATCTGGGTGTTGTCTGTGTGATGTGGGCAGTAAGTGGATCTGCAGGCACAGAGAGGCTGATTATTAAGTGGCTGTTCCAAACTTTTACCTCCACTAATAATCTGATGAGGATTTACCATGGTGACGTTCAGGGATTGAGGCTGTAAATAAGTGTCGGATCAGTTACCATGGCAACCATCATTTCTGTATCATCTTCTGGATACTTTGCGGAAGTTCCATGTACCCTCTTTACTGTGTATACGCTCAACAATATGCCTTCAGTCTGAGTATATTAGGTAAGCTGTGTGCGACATAGACTTCAGTGTACATGTACTTGTGAATTGTTTAGGTATAAAACTGTATTTTTCACTTACACAATAGCAATCAGATTTATTGTTGTATTAAATAGTAGTGCATTTTACCAGGTGTATTATAAACCTCTAACCTGCTAGTGGTGCACTAGTAGTGTGCTTGTGGTGCACTAGTAGTGTGCTTGTGGTGCACTAGTAGTGTGCTTTTGGTGCAATAGTAGTGTGCTTGTGGTGCACTAGCGGTGTGCTAGTGGGGCACTAGTGTGTGTGGTGCATAGTGGTGAGCTAGTAGTGCATTAGATGTGAGCTAGCAGTAAGCTAGTTGTGAGCTAGGAGTGTGAGTTGTTGTGAGTGAGTAGTAAGCTTGTGGCGCACTATTAGTGCGTTAGCTGTGAGCTGGTGTCGGGGGATTTGGTAGCATGGCACTCTGAACCACAGGAGCTCTTATCTGCAAGTACATGCAATCTAATCTAGTCTCTCACACACACAATATTGCATGGAGCGAATTCCACCATTGCTGATATTTGTGTATTGGCGGAAATGCATTGTTATATGCCGTATTTTCAAATTCTGAGGGATTTCATTGTTTAGTCTCACCTTTATTCGGCTGTGTCATCGGTCATAATTATCACCGGAGCTAGCATCAAAACAAGTCGGCAAATCAACTAATGAAATCATCCAGAATTTTACAGAGCAGGATGTTCGGCCACAGTTCTGCCTACAGAAATTGGAATTAAGTGTTGCTCCAGAAATTAAGAGAAAACGTTGGAAAAGTGGGATTTTGTCGGAATGATACCTTAGTATGAGACAGAGAACAGAGAGGGTGGGCTTTGCTTTATTTGTTGTAATCTTATGTGAGACACCAGTTGTCAGCTTACGAAATTCAAAACGGCTGACATTCGCTCCTTGTTATATAGTACTGTATGTGTTGAGAGAAGATGGGTTGGACTTTGGGTAGGTAAGAGCTCCTGTGTTTTGAACCTGTAGCCTGACATGAGGAGTACAGCTCACCATCTGCTATGGATTAGACACACTTGTACAGATGCCGATGAAGATGTGAAGTTCTCTGTGAAGATAAACCGCAGACAGGAGGCTTAGTTTAGCATCTCTTTTGAAGAGGAGGATGTTATAGGATAGTCCAGTGAATCTACCATGTAGACATGGCTTGTATTATTACTTGACCAAATAAACCTGGATGTTCCACAGCATTTTCTCCGGCAATGACGTAACAGCCAATCCACCAAATATGCCATGTGTGTGTGTATACTGTATACTGTAGACAGATTGTCGTTCTGGGCCCAGTTGTTTGAAAGTGTATTACCTAACTGGTATTAAGTCATATTTTGTATTTAAAATTTTATGCAAACTCTTGCAGCCAATGCATTTCTCCAAAGTATTAAGTATAACAGCAGCAGTTTTAGTTCATATTTAATATACTGGTATACAGTTTTTGTTAGGCTAAGTTCAAAATTGAAGACTTGGCTTAAAGTTAAATCTGGTATTAAGTCTTAAACCAGTTTTGAACCGGACCCTGGTCTATCGCAGGTGATAGCAGCTTGACTGCAGGGCCATATCTAGAATAAAAAATAAAATGTTCTGATCCCAAACTTTAAAGATGACAGATGTCAATGTACATAAAGAAATTCTTTATAAAATGCAATTCAAAATTATGCTTTCTGAGAGCTTTTTAGTCGGTGAATGGAAGAAATGTGTATGAAAACAATACTCTTTAATGCCAGGTGATGAAACCATCATATTTTTGTTCATTTACACATTAGTTTTAGCACAGCACTTGAGTACTTGTAGTTTGGGTGTCCAACAGTTTCGGAGCAAAAACGCTGTCCAGAGCTTAACTGACTCTAGATATGACCCTGGTCTGTGGGTACAAAGGGTGTTCAAATCACACATTGTGTACAGTACAAAAATCTGTAAAACTAGCAATAAAATTGTGTGCGAAACATTCATTATTCTGATCATCTGAATTATTGATTTGGCCCACTGTAATTCTTCAACCTATTTGACCAATGAAGCACTTTTCTCAGCAGAATTTATGCATGTCATTATTATGAAAAATGACCCCAGAATTGATTTGCTTGGTTACAGAGGAGTTTGAAAATGTTGAAAAATGAGGGTAACTATAAGATAAGAATGAATAGTGTGATTGTTCATCAGTCTGATTTGGTGAGGTTACTAGGTGTAAATCAGTGAAATAAATCATCTCTGCCCACTGGTAGTGAGTATAGATATTGCCATTGTCTAACCAAGTTACCATTTCCTGTGAGCAATTTTGGAAATTAGCCCTTTTTGACCGGGAATGTCCATTTTAGTTGACAAATGGCATATGCAGATATCAGATGTCTGTTTTGCTACTTACATGTAGATTCAACAAATAACAGGCATAGTTTGTTTAACAAGAGTTTTAATTTTTGGTCAGCATATATGTGTATAAGTGTTTTGGTGAGACAATTTATACAAACTAATCAGGGGTTAATTTATATCATAAAAACTGGATGACCCTATCGGAACCAGTGGATGTCAGTTTGTGTTTTAATCAGATTTTATGTATATCTCATGAATAACATGAATATCTCATGAATAACATGAATATCTCATGTTATGAATAACATGTATATCTCATGAATAACATGTATATCTCATGAATAACATGAATATCCCACTAGCAGTCTACATCTGCTGATGTTTCTGGTGTCTTGTTATGAGCTTTTATCTGCTAACATTGTGGAGTGAAAGGATTCTTTGTGGAGTCAAATGCTGATTTTAAATGTTCAGTATATAAGCCAATAAATGGGGCATATTTGCCATATTAGAACTCTGGCTTGTGAATAGTTTCCTCCTGTTATGCCTCAGGGTGAATGTCATTAACCATACAAAATAGCTGTACTTCAGCAGTGTACCCAGTTTCTTCTCAAATTTGTGATGCTTGGTCTGCTCATTTTTGCCAGTATGTATCTATGTAATTCTAGCAGGAATATTGAGTTTCATTTTTTCTCAATGGCTAGACCATCTAATGAACAACATACTCATATCTTTAATTTTCAAAAAGGCTGGTAAAGAAATGTAATACTCTACTTTCAATACTGCTAATATCTGTCCCAAATTTTAGAAGAATTAGGGTAAACCCCCAAAACACGAGAGCCATTTTGAATCAACATTTCAGCACTTTATTTTGCCATCATCAGGAGTCAACATGAGCCTTTCTTTCTACAGAGTTCCACTATTGGTGTATTACCTTAAATTGATCTATGGAACCCACGGTTTCAGTATAGTTGTTTTGACAGCAGTAACAGTTCAATACATTTGTGTCACTGGTCTAGCTCATTAACTGCGAGTTGAAGCCTTACCATTGAAACCTCTTTTTCCCAACAAGATGAAGACTCAAAACCCTAAATGTACACATATTTGTGCTAATACATGTTAGGACAAATCATAAACAAAATACATAAATATTGTTGCTGGAATTCGGTAATCCTAACTTTCTCTCGGGTAGTACATGGCAAGGTTTGTACGCAACCTGCGGGATCGTGGGTTTTCCGCCGGGCTCTGCCCGGTTGCTCTCACCATAATGCTGGCCGCCGTCGTATAAGTGAAATATTCTTGAATACAGCATAAAATACCAATCAAATGAATAAATAAATAAATCTTTCTGTGTTCACTAATCAAACCACTAGCTCAACACTGGCAGGCTATTGTCTAGTTACTGAGATATTTGTCGAGGACTTTCATCACTTTAGTGCTGTAGCTGCCAGGTATGACTGGAATTCTGTCTTGTATATGAAAGTTGGAAGCAGTACTGGATATTCGTATAGAGACTTACTGACTCTTATCACAGGCGAATTGCCAGGCTTTTTTCTACCTACACATAAAACACATTCCTATAGATGTCTGGTTAGGTTATTTTAGTTCCCGTTTTATGACAGTTTTTCTCCAGTTGGTGATTGAGGGCTGTGGGAAATGCTACATGTATGACACCGATACACATATCCAGCTCATTCAGTTTAGTTTCTGTTGAAACAGAGGTAGATTTTCAAATCTTGCAGGTCCATGGGAAGAGGAAAAGTTACATTGGGTGTAACCAGCAGAGGAAAAGTTACGTTTGGGTGTAACCAGCAGAGGAAAAGTTTCGTTTGGGTGTAACCAAAAGAAAGACTTTACCTGTAATAATATGATGATGTGTTTTGTTCTCTTGACGGAAGTATGTTTGTGTTATATGGAAAAATAGCAAATGTAGAACCACAATCAAGTCTGTAAATTTCTTTATTTTCGTAATGTCTGATGTCTTGAAAGGCATCTGTAGCGAAAGAAATTCCCAACAGTGATTAATGGTAGAGTCCAGACTTAAACATCATATCATGAAAGTGGCGTGTTCCCATGTCGTGTCATATTTGACTCATTGAGAAAACATTTTCACTCCTGTGCAGTACATGGACTTTATGTCCTTGTATATCTGAATCTCTGCGTCGAAACAGACATTCCAGATTGTCCCATACATTAAAATTGCAGTTTTCCCACAACTGGCTTTCTTACATTTATGGCTTTAAAATATTTATTATAAAACATTACAGAGCTGCATAAAAAGTTTAACTTTATCAGTCATCACAGAAAAATGTCTTCAGAATATGGTTGATTAAGCATGTGGAAACATGCGAAAAGGTTGAAGAATTACAGCATTAATTTATTCCATCTTAACATAATAAAAATCATATGCCTGTTTAGGAGCCTTGTATTCATTGTATTCTCTGCATGATTCAGTCCTAATTTCATACTTTAAATACCTTCTTAGTTCTCTTGTGGTTTGTGTTTAAAAGTCATTTTGGGAATTTGCCTTGCGATTATTGTCTGGGAATGTCCAATTTTATGGACAGCTGGTATGTGAATAGGGTTTTTTTTTTTTTGACGCATAGATGGATACTTTGCTTAGATTTTATGAGTAATGGTGTTTCAATTGTGTGTCTGTTGTAGTGCTCTGATGGGGGCTCTGTAAAGACCAAAGGGCAGCCTCACGGCTCTGAAACAATGGCCACCGCAGTCATCCAGTCCAGCAGTGGCTCCCAGTCCAGTGGCAAGAGGCAGCGTCCAGAACGCAGGGGGCGTCGGGAGCGTTGCAGGACACAGGTCTACGAAGGCCAATACCAGGTCGAACCTCTGCAGACCCGGCAGGGTGACACAGGTCCCGCAGATTACAGCCAGAGGGTTTTCCGACCCCGCCACAAGTCTTGCGATCCCAAAGTGGACTTGAAAATGAATCGTCGTAGTCTGCCCTCAGGCACAGAGGAATTTTTGGGATCGGAGTCTGATTCTCCTGAAGAGGACTTACGCAAATGGGCCCGACGACCACGGCGCTCACGGGGCGACACAGCTTCCAAGGCCAACGGCGGTGGTAATTCCTCAGGGAATCAGCAACACAGAGGCTCCTTCGGAAGTGCTTCAAGGAACCTGACTGTGCCAGGCAGTTCACTAGCTACGCAGCCTTCCAGTGATTCGGCAGTTTACACCAGGCAGAGAGCTGCTCAGAACGCAAATTCTAGCAACAGCTCCAAAAGCAAATTTCAGAGGCTAGAAGAAAGGAGGCGTCAGAGGCTAGACATGGCTGTCACTTCTGATGAAGAAGCTCTGTACGATTCAGGGTCTACTCAGTCGAGACATTCAGTATGTTCACGAGAGAAAGGACAAAAGGTTTTGACAAATGGTAAGGTCGATCAAAGCCTAGGGCAGCAGTACAACCAATCTCAGACAGCCTATGGTCATAGCTATGACCCTACAGCATCAAGCTGTCCAGTTGTTGTGAACCGTTCATCTGCGTCCCAAAACGTGATTGATAGTGCAGAGGAACTCGTTACCAAAAGACCAGTGTCTCTGTTGAAGGCACAGTTTGAACAGCAGATGCAAACCTCAAATGCAAATGTGCCAAATTCCAGTAAAGTGACCACAGCAACAACAACAAATGTGATTTCAAGTGGACCAGTATGGAAGCCTTCAGGTCAGGCTGTTCCAGAGACACGCCGCTTTTCTGCTGATTCAGCAAGTGGCACAAGTGTTAAGCAGCCTACCTGGCAAAGTTCAAAGCATTTTCATTTGCCCTCTGGGAGCTTGAAGCCAACCAGTGTCCCTCCAACAGTTATACAATCGGCACCTCCACCTGTTCAATCCAAAAAGACATTCATATCTGCTCAGCCTGTCCATCCATCTAAAGGTCATAGTCACAATGAAGCAGATTCTCTTGATGAGCTGTTAGAGTCGAACAAAGACTATTTGGGGACTACGGGGAATCGTGATAACAGAAGTGCGGCTGTGTCAAATATCAAACAAACGATAAAAACCATGCAACAGACTGGTAAACCTTCTGGACAACCAGGTGTGTCAAATCTGTTGATCAGCAGAAGAACGTCTGATCCAAAACTTAAAAAAGCACCGGTGCTAGAACCCGTGCAAACAAGCACCAATCGGTCAGACGTCAAACAGGAGGGCACGAAACCCCTTTGGCCAACAAACATTTTACACAGCTTGTCACCGAAAATTCAAAACCAGGCATCTGTCCAACATGGTAGCAGTTTCAATTATGACAATATAGCGAGCTTTCAACAAAACTCCGTCAGCGCTCAGAGAAATCCGAAGAGTCCGGGCACAGACACTATGGAAGATCTGTGGATTCCAAGGCGATCTGAACCAAATGCCAATGTGATAAAAAATGAGCAAAGTGTGAATACCAGAGCAAAAGTCATTGGGCCTAAAAAGCCTGAACGAACGTTCGTGCATACAACTCCTGTGATGTTTGTTACTGAGGTACCAGCCCCACTGTCACAGACTGACCCCGCTCCACAAGGCCAACCGGTTGGGTCAAATGCGGACGGGATGTTTTCGGATGTGGATTACAATATTGAAGTGTCTGAAAGGGTGAAAAAGTGGGAATTCCTTATGCATGAGAAAAATATGCCGGTCCGTAAGGACCAGACACCTGATAAAGTGAATTTGATAGAAGGGGATGATGGCACAGGAATAAAACCGCTGAGCCCAAGATCACGACTCCCCGGAGCAAGGCTGTCTGTGATTGATGAAAAATCAGAAGCAAAGAATATGTTTGGTTATCCATCAACAGCTGTCTCAAGCGTACAAGGTAGTGGAGTTGTGACAAATTCAGGTGGGGATCTGATGTTAAGTCAGAACCAAATGTGGACCTACCCGGGTAGTAGTCCTAAAGGATCACCCCCAAAGGGACGTGTGGGTCCGCGCAGCTCCGGCTCCGTAAGACACGAACGCCAAGACACGTTGTTTGGGGATGAGGCATGGGCAAGTGATTGGTATTTCAGGAGGGATGCCCCTTTATCCCCAGATCAGGACATTAATACTCAGCAGGATGTACAAAGCGTTTCAGTGGCCAAAACGCCTGCCAAAAAATGGGGTGCGGCATCTTATGGATCGAGTCCCACGATGACACGTAAAATAGTCTACGAACCGTTGAAGCCTGAAGGGACAGGGCTGAGGCTAAACCCATTCTTTGGTCCGTCATCGGACAGTGAAATAACAAATCCATTATATGTCCCATTCACTAAAGGGCTCGAAACCAGCATATCCCCTGTAAAGGCAACGCCCGTGAAAAGTTCAAGGCCTAGCCACAAAAGGCAGGACTCAGATGAACAGATATGGAAAGAAATCGAGCGGATGACTGTGTATGCCAGAGCTATTGCCAGCGCTGCTACATCTGCTTCACAAAGTCGTTCTGACACACTGACAGCCTCACAGCCACACAAAAGTCCAACGAGACGATCAGCGTATGAGCCTCGCATGTTACAAAAACCCACATCCGATCCATTTGTCCCCTTGACAGTTGATGTGACATCTCCAAGTAAGACCCTTCGTGCACGACTCAACAGCCCCTTTGATAACGTTCCTTTGGTTGCAAGTGTTAAAGTCTTCCAACCTCAGGTGTCGAAGAAAAACGTGACGACAAAGTCGATACAATATCAGCATATACCAGTAGCAGACAAATACCAGCGACCGGAGGCTCTGGATGAGGTGTTGGAAGAAATCACAACCTCACTTGAAAAGAAACCGTTCAGCCCCAAGACAAAGAGTCCGGGCATGTCCGGTAGCAGTCAATGGTCTACAGGATCCCCGGACAAACCTCCCCTGACCCCTGATGTTATCTCCATGTCTACGAGCCAACACAGCTACACAGCCAACGACCCAACAGCCGGTCGACCAAGCAGCATGGCGTTTCCTCCCAACCAAGGACCGTACGTGCTGCAAAGCAGTAAGCGTCCCAGCGAGAAGCAGCCCAAGTTTATGAATTTAGCCCACGGCAGGGAGTACCAGTTGGACCATAACTTACTTAAACAGAAACTTCTAGGGACTGGACTGGTGGAGTACCCGCGAATGGATGAGGATCAGCACACTGACACTGGATCCTGCAAGACCCTGGACTCAGATTCCGGCAGTCAACAGAGTCTCACCCACGTCAACCATGCTATCCGAGAGCTCCGTCATTTGGCCAAAGATGTAGAAACCAAAATCGACATGATCAAAACCAAACTCGTCACAACGAAAGAGGAGGATTTAGATACCGTCCTGATGACATTAAGGAGGTGTTCATCCAATCTGGCATCGGCGAAATCCGGTTATGTTGGCAATTCCGCATCTGCCAAAAGCAGGAAGACCAAGTTGAACGACGCTCTGTCCGAGCTGGAGAAAATATACGAAACCCTCGATCTTAACAATGAAAGTTTATTGCATGAGGACCCAAGACGGGATTATCCTCTTCCCGCTCAAGGGTCACAGTGGAGTATAACATCGATGACGGACGTGTCGTCGCTGGGGAGCTACCCCCAAAGCGGCAGTGAGGTGCACACAGACACTAATCTTTCAGATTATAATATCAAATGGCAGTCACCAGGCTCTGGAAGTAGGATGGCGAAAAGAGAGGCTTTCTACTCTACAGACGGGCTGGAGAGATTGACACAGGCCCTAGAAAGTTCAGGCTGTGACTCTTGGCCAAGCGACAATCGAGCGCATGAAGGCGACGATACTCCGAGGGCTTCTAATAGCTACGGTGGCCACGCAAGTATCAGAGACGACATGGCACAAAGGAAGTTTCAGTCAGCCAATACAAGGTGTGTAGGCGTGGAAATGCATACCCCAACGGAGAGTTTGTCAGCTCTGTCATCAGAGGAAAGTGGTCGTCGGACAAGGTCTCGTAGAAAAGAAGTGGATTTAACGGAGGATGGCTCGTACAGAAAAATTCGCACGAAATCTGCAACCAGAATGGACACGGAATCACCGAATATTTCTCCCTCACTGGCATCAGCCGACTATCTGACACAGAGATCCCGATCTGAGGCCAAGTCCAGAATGCGCATTCGGCCCGAGAAAGAGCCTGACGTAATGCACGATGACATGGCGTACCGAAATTTGCGTAAAGACGTTGTCGTTGAACATCCAAAGCCACCTCCACGATCGTCCAGTCTCCACCGGAGCGAGCAAGGGAAAAAATCGGACGAGGGTTCCGAGTCTGACTTTCATCAGCTGTGTAACGCGGAGACCCAAACTTGCAACCAAAATGACGCTGAAACATCTGGGGACGATGATGAAGGGAGTTGCAGGGGAGTAAGTCGCCGAGGTCGCACGAAGGACAAATCACATGCCAGTCGGAAGTACTCAAAACAGGACCAGAAAAGGAGGCGTTCTCTCGGCCGAGGTGTTGCCAAAATGGTGGAAAGATTTAGTTCAAGTGAAGACGAACGACAGCACAAACGTCCGTTAAAACATTCTCGAAGCGCGCCAAATTTGACGGAGAAGATTTTGTATAGCGACACGTATGATTCAAAAGGGGAGATAATTTCGACGGAAACGGACACAAATAAAGAGGACGATGCTCCAGAGAGATCGTCTTTACGGAACAAAAACACAAAATCGTCGGCAGGGATTGAGTCGTCTTCCAACAGTAAGTTAGCTCATACCAAATCACAGACGCCACGGACTGTGAAACAACGAAGTGAGGCGAAAAACAGGGTACGTATCAGTCAAAATGGGAAGAACGAAGTCAGTAGTGGGAAGCATAACATACTTGTTAACGGGAGCGTGAATGCACAAAATCGATGTATTTTAAAAGCGAAAGCAGTTGAGAAAGTATCATCCTCCGACCAGACTCCGCTGGCTTCCAGCTGTGAAGGAAGCCCGGCCCCAGCCCGACTTCTGATCCACCGCAGGACGAAAAAAGTCCCTTTAGCCACGATATCAACGACCTCTACAAGCGGTGAAGAAAGCGCTAGCGGCAGCAGGAGTAGCCTTAACCAGACAATGTCGTTGCCTCAGGGAGGAGTGGTGAAGCGACAGATTCCGTCAGACCTCCCGAAAGGAAGCGGAGGGGTCAAGATGAGAAACAAGGACTCCAACGTCAGCAAAGAGGATAGAGAAGAACGAAGTAAGAGTGTCCCTGAGTTGTGCGCGCGGTTCGAAACGGATCCGGTTAGGCTTAAGTCCATCCTGGGCACTCTCCGGAAGTCAATATCGGCGGGTGGTGTACCGATTGAGGGATGTAACAACAAGACGTTTTCTTCTGAGCCTAACCTGAGGGACAACAGAGTCAGAGGGAAAGTCATCACCAAAGGTAAACGGTGGCGCTGACGGGTGTTTTGCTTTGCATTGTCGTTAAGATCAGTGACACCTTTCAGGTTTATGCTCTCAGCAAAGTCACCAGCCAAACTAGTCAGTACCTGAAACGAATATCTGGTATCTGTGTCCCAATAATGTCTGACGAAATTTTATATCCTCTATACTTTTAAGTATTAACTTTGTTTTCCGGACCAAGACACGCTTAGGACACATTATGGAAGACGAAGAACGTTTGATACCCATAAATGGAGTTTTCCCACCCAAACCAGATAACAAACGTCACCCTTAATACAACATTTTTTGCGACTGACAGGTTCTTGCTAGTGAAGATTGTCTGAGTTGATAATAGCAATGCCCTACTTCTAAAGTAATAGATGCCATGTCATGGTTTCAAGAAGAATGTAGCAGTACAGAAGAGGTCTTTAAGACCGTAGTTCACCGATTACGTGTGGCCATGTGCCAGATATCACACTGTCGTTGCTGTTCTGTTTTTACTCTTTGCTGTACGTCCTTAATTATATTTAACATTTTTGTCATAGAGAAAGGCAACAACGTACGTTTTCCCTGCATGAATGGATTTCATGTACAACTTTACAATGAAAATGAGTGTGATCTTGTATAAAGGCCGTCTGCTAATTGTTTATTCTGTATTTACTTGTTTAGAAAGCTTACTTCTAAATTGGAATTTGAAGGAGGATACCGAAAAAGGTGGGTTCGTATGAGAACCATTTTGTATGCCAGTACCGATCGGTCTTGTGGTTTGTTCCTAAGAGCATAAGTGTGCGATGTGAAATTTGCCATCGTGATCTACGCATGATCCTCTAAACCGAATGGCAGACTTCGTGTTGTAATCTGTTTATGTAGATAATACCTAGGCTAGATTGCTTTTAAGGTGTCAACGTCTGTGATGTTTTATGTAAGAACAGTGCCTTCATTACCCCTTTTTCTAGGGAGGAATACCATGAAGCTTTCATCTGTTTTGTTTTCTTGACACGTTGAAGCATGTGTTGATGTATAATTGTTTACATTGTTTTGGTTGTGAGTCCATTAACTTGGATGTGACACCTGTCCCCCTCTGCATGATGCTACTTTCCTCTCCACACCCACCCAGCGGTCTCGTATAACGGAGTGGATCATCTTCATTATCTACTTACCATTTGAGAAATATTCTGCCATAGCTGCGGGAGAGACTCGTAATCTTTGACCGGTTTTGTTAATGGTTATTGTGATAGGATTTAGTCTCGGATCTCCAAACTTTGGCATGTAATCGTCTACTTGTGCCAGAATAGTTTAGCTAAGGAATTCTCGCACGTTTCTAACGTTGTTTGTTTTTCTTAACGGTACAGCTGTCGTCCACCAAATTTGGCATGCGTTATTCTTTTTTGGTCGAAGATTGTGGTTTTATTGAAGATAAATGTGCAAGGAACATTTTTGTGTTGATGGATTCTTGTACAGTTCGAATGGCATGGTGTCCTTGGCATAACGTTCATGGTTTTGTTTGACAGTCAGTTGTTGATGTTTTGATTCTTGATTAAGTTGTTATTACAATGTTTATCGTATTGATATAGCATTTGTCAGACATTTCGTATAAAATACTCACGGAACTACCAATTCTACCTCAAATTGTTCATCGTATATGTACGATCAACTCCTTCTTGGGAAAATTTAGATATTTAACTGGTAATTTTGTTCTGGTTTGGACTCAGTACGCGACATCTGCTGTGGTTGTAATGTCATGAAAAAGTCAAGAGTCATAATAGATCACTGGTTAAAATTTTTCCTTCTGAAAAGAAGTCATTAGTTTCAGTTATGTACACAGTCTTGTTTTGTTTCAGAAATCTTTTGTTGATTGGCTTGGAAGGCTTTCTGCTTTGAGATTCTGTACGCTGGTGCTATAGTTCTAAAAATGACTGACGTTGATTTGGTCCAAAATTCAGAGAGAGACGGAATATATATCTACCAATATCCACCAAGTGTGGTTGCTTCAGACCTCGTAACAAGGGACATACGGAAAGATTCAGGGCTGTGCCTTCTATGTAGTACCAGCTGAAGATTTTGAATCCGTTGATTTTCCGCGCGGTGCTATTTCAGTAGCGGTAAAGCTGTGTCGTCCACGGGTGTGGGTGTATTCCACAGTGTGCAATAATAGTGATATAAAGGTGTACTTTGTTTACGTCGATAAGCTCGTATGGACTATCGGAGACTTTTGATTTTGTACACGTACTTTGAAAATATCCAAATGTACGGTGGTCTGAAGCGGTGTGCTAAGATGGGATGGAATCGAAAAACTGCTCCTTGGTGGAACCATCCGGGATCGAAATTGTACTCACTCTTGTTGACTCCTATAGTATAGAGTTATGATTCAACCAAAACAGTTTAGAATTTATACATGCGGTCTAAACCTTTGCTGAGAATTCGCTTTATGGAATTTGGCCCAGGTATCTTGTTGAAGAGAGCGGGAATTTTATTTCATATGTATTTGGTTGGAAATGTGCTTGTGGAACTTCCTAAGAGTCGTATGTATCAAGTTCAATGAAACTAAAAGAATGATGAATCTATGAAACATCGGAGGCTCTTCTTTTAAGATGTACAAATTTTTGTAAAATGTTGCGCTGTCTGGAAGAAATATCTTTAAACAGACGGGCATTAATTTTTTTTCTTTTTCTTTTTGCATTACCTTGTACGTATCCTTGGCTCTGATTGGTGCAATTAGCGAAGTCGTCATTAAGACGTCATGGACCTGATTGGGACTCAAATGTAATGATAGGTGGGGCACACTGGGATTGAGCTCCGATCTCCTGAGTCGAATAGGCCGAACTATCAACCAAAAACACACAATCATAAGCAGCATTATTGCAGATAGGTCAACCGGATTTCCTAACACAATGGTTACAAATGTTCACTTTTTCTGTGATGTCATGAAAGATTGAATGAAAAGTAACCTTGTCACGAGAAGGGGTGGTAGGGATTCATCCATTCCGGCTCTCTACCAATTCAGGCTGAAGGAAAAATTCCCACATCCTACTGCTAGTGTAAGCCCTGAAAAGCTTCTCTCAAGAATATACGCCCTTGTATGGAAATTGTGCAGAGAAAATTTGTATTTTGTTTATTCACCGTATAATAATAATATACATAAATTAATATAGTAATTACTATGAAACAAGAATGTAGTATTAATGATCACAAGAAATTTGGGATAGACTTTCTCTATCCCAAAACAAGAATTTAAAGCTATTTAAAAACGAAGAAAATGTTGACATTCTGTGTTGAAAAGTACCAATAAACTGAATTTACGATAAAACTGTGACCATCAGTTATTTAGTTGTTTATTTTGGATTTAAATAGCGACATTGAAAAGACGATTGTGGGTGCTGTAGAAAAGACGATGACGTGACAAATGTTGTTTACTATTATCCTCGATATTAGCATGGCGATAGCCCTCTTGTCGTATGTAATGGGCCTCTTTCAGGCCTGGTGTCAATAATTCTTGGCATCGTACCCAAAATGTGTTCAATCCGTTTCGTTGGATTTGGCATTGAATGCACTCAGGGATACATTGTTTGTGTGATTTTTTTAAAGGGCAAATTGTTTCCACGGCTCGTTGTTGTCAGATTTGAAAAGTTTCCTTTCGAGAACATTTGAAACATTGTATCCATGAAAAATTTTCCGCCGTGGGAAGAAACGACCATACTGAATAAAATGTGTGTGTGTTTTTTTTTTTCTTCTTCATTGGTATTTATATTAAATAGAGGTCATTTTTGATGACCCAATTGATTTTTTTCGGGCACTTGGGACTAAATAGTCTCCAGGTTGTACTCCAGTGTTGTGAATGGTGAGATTGTGATACCAAAAAAACGTGATCTGTTATATAACTTTCAGAATTTCGTACCTATTTTCCTTTTTGTGTGAATGAATGGGGTAGAGAAATGACTTTATCCCCAGATAATCTGCTTTTGATTGTATTTCATATGGGTTTATCTCTTGTGCAATATACTTACGGAGTACACTGTCCTATTAAATTGTTCTGTGTTTTACCTTTTTATATTAAATACTATACGTAGTTTATACGCGAGCAATATGTGCAGCAAATTAAAAAGTGCTGAAAGACGTATAGCTAGTTTCAGTTAATTTTATAATGGCATATTGTAGTTAAGACTTTGTCACAAAATAATATTTTGTTTCTTTCTGAAGAATTCATTTTATACTTTGTAATGATACGGGCTGAGATTTTGTTTATAGAAACAGGCTGTGATTTATGTTCTAATATTAGAATAATATGTTTTTACAAGTGGCATCTGCCGAAGCTAGACCTATCAACGCATGGACGTACGGAATAAACGCACGTCTCGCCCTAAAAAAACTGTAAATATTCATGAAAAGTGAAGACTAGAATTCAAGAATTACATTTTTAATCCCTGCCTTTTCTGTACTGGCTTTGTGAAAGTTTTGCAGTTCACGAATAAGATTGATTATGGGAAAAGCATCCTGTAGTTTAAAGTTGTTTAGGACGATGTAACTTTCTTCGCAGAAAGACCCATTAGAAATATTCAGATTGTCTGGGTATATAATTCGTGAGCAGTTCCCCCCCCCCCCCCCCCTAATTTTCATCATTTGAGTACGTTTTATTTTTTCATCTATTACAAACATTTTCTCTACACCAAAGTTACGTAGATCTGTGAACAGCTCGAAAGAAAACCCTTGTATTAGGTGCCGATTCCAAGACGGCATGGCTGAAACATCGATGCAGGTTATAAGGTGGTTACTGCTCTTCGAGCGATACATATTCCCATAGATGGTCGTGAGGTGATGTGGTCACACTTGGTATTTACAGGCAGTATAGCTCGAATTGTAAACAATTGATTTGCAGACCTCACGCAGTTTGTTAGTCCAACTGGAAATATTGTTTAAAGTGTGAATACGTGATACCACGTTGTCAGAAGTTTTACAGTGTATACCACTAGAATGCCGTACTTTACAATATACAAAATGACGTGCAAGGCGTAACTTGTAAGTACCACATATGCAAATATAAATATTTGCAAAAATCTTGAAACTCTTGTGTTTTTTTTTTTTTTTTTTTTTTTATTGATAGCAACACGGGTCGAAGTGAAATATTTTAGAGGTGGAGAAAGGCAGACTGAACCTCTAATCTGCTTTGGCCGCAGTCCTTCGTCGGGAGGATTGCCAAATGCGTATGCGCTGTAAGGAGTATGATCTGGACCGTCTGTTTTGACGCCAGATAACGCGTGATTTTACAAGGTTTTGCGGGACTACCGAGAGTCTACTGGTTTCCTCTAACCGTGAAACTACAACCACCGCTATTCAAGTGAAATATTCTGGAGTGTCGTGTAGACCCAATCAAAGAAATAATCGCTTGTAGTTGGAAAAAATTGTTTTCTCCTTGGCTACATACATCTCAAGATATGATCGTGTCTTTGGCACCGTGAATGTGATGGAAAGCCATACTAATTCACTCACTGTTTATAGCATCTGTCCCTATAGGTCAGGCCTACGTGCATTGGGACTCCCAAATATTTTTGGCATAAAAGACACTCTGTGAGTCAAAACACAACTGAATAAGATTTACGTAAACGGTAACAGACCATGAGTAAGATAAGACCGGGTGAAATAGCGGATACGGGAGCTTGGCAAACGGACAAGATGTCAGTGAAGCCAGTTGGCTCCTGGAGAGGTTGCATGACGCTCCCAAGATGTACCCGTTGGTGTCTGTATACCTCATACTATCATGTTACCCAGTGCCTACGCCAATGGTTCACACGGATATCGGCCATGTTTTTTGTGACGTCACACATTTGCACGTGTCAGATGGAAGCCGTTGGCAGATCCGCAAGAAAGTGCAACTGCAACATGCACGTGTATAGGCTACCGTCTTTCTTGATACCGGCGCAATACGGTATTAACCATACTTCACGTAGAAATGGAAATTTTTTATACAAGCGCTTAATAAATAATAATATATAAGCAAATGTCCACTGTTATTTCACAGGTAATTACGTAGCAAAATTTGTGCTAACGTAAGAAAAGCAACAAACATAACCGATGTGTTGCGTCACAGACTGTGAATTATTCTAGAGTAGGCCTACGGCCAAAATCGACAAACGGTTATACAAATACTGTTCTGAATAAATTAATGTAAAATTTCCATGGAAAAATTTTGATTTAAATAGACATGTTGGCTATAGGGCTATATGTTGTCTTTTGCATAAGCAATTGTAAAAATACTTAAAATGTGGGTTGGCTTGGCGAACGACATGCTACCCAAGGAGACGATGTCGTGACATGACCGGATTAATGTTAAAACAGACCTAAATGAACCTTCTTTTTAATCTTTGGGTATCATTTTCATTCACATCCGCTAGCAGCCATCATTGATCGATTCCACACCACTGGTCTTTGTGGTCAGACAGTGGCGAATGGAGGAGGCAGATCAGTGATGCGCAGCAAGGGGGACAACTCTGTGTGCCATAAATATCAACTTCATTTTTTTTTTATTGGTGTTTTACACCTTACTCATAAATATTAACAGCTCGTGCCGTCAAGGAATATTCCGTTCTCATTCAGATTGGTTAAGATCGTTTAATGGAGGTGTGTATGCTGTTGAGTTATAAAAGCGGCGAACAATCAATACAGTAGACGATCATATCTTAATATCAAAATTCGTTTCGAAACGTTCACTGTGGCTAGTGTGTATGTCCTGAACAGGGCAGACCATTTTTGGATTTTATTGATATTTCAGCTGTATACGCGTAGAGTGAGTGATTGCTTGGTGGGGTTTAACTTCGTACATAACAATTTTTCAGTCATATGACGACAAAGGAGTGCAAAGGAGCTCGTGTTATATGCCTCGTTGCAGGACGGATACCATCACTCTTTTATCTAGTGCCCTTCACTGAGACGAAATCAAGTAAGTTGCCCCGCCCGACCCATTATACTGGCACGGGTCAACCAGTTGTTGCGCTTTCTCTTTCATGTTGCGCTGTCCCATTCATGCTGAACGTGCAAGGAGGAAGCTACAACTTCCTCTTTTAAGGTCTTAGGTGTGATCCTACCCAGGATTGTCTCTGGATCTACCCTCTTCCGAAGCGGACGCTCTACCAACTGTGCTATCGGGACCGGTTATATACGCGTAGAAGTCATCTAGATACACTCAAAAAGTTAATGCTAGTACAATATAACAGACATACTTATTAATTCAATGTAACCATTCTATTAGGCTACCAAGATATTGGCTATGATATTTGTCAAGATATTTGTCCCACCATAATGCAGGTCGCCGTCGTATATGTGAAGTGTTCTTGAGTATACGGTGTAAAACACCAAATAAATAAATAAATTTTTCCGTATGACTTCGTATTGGATTAGACCAGATCTGTTCAATATCTGCACCTGTCTACATAAAACTGGAAAGCTACCCTACTGTATCTATCTCGTCTTCGTGCCTGTCATAGGACTTTTTACACATACACATGCAAGTCCCGGGGTGAAACTAAAGGAATACGGGTAGCTCTTCTTAGGACCCGGATGTGCCGTGCTTTATGTAATGAATGTGACCCTGCGTGTGCAATAAAGGCATTACGTGACCTGGGTTATGGTGCCGCCTTTCGATGCACTGGCTGACTCCGCCTTCCGCCGTGACACATCGTCCTCGCCCACCCACGGAGGTCTACCTGTCCCACATGAAAAGACAACAGAGCGTCTGTAAGTTCAAGAGAGGCACAGACATCAGCCTGTTGTACCTGTTGTTACTTACCGGATGTGATAAGGATCACATCTGTCTTCATTGGAATCGTGTCACTGGTGTCAGGTCGCGTCCACTTTATACAAAGTGCACCTGATACATTATATAATATAATATAATATAATAAAAGACTTACAGGAGAGTAAAATGGTAACTGGTCATATACGTCTTATTGTCAATTTACATCAATCAGCTCTATATTACTGTTCGTGTGAATGCTTACATAATAGCAACTTACACGTCCCCTAGTTCTATAGTTTAAGCCAAATATGCAGTGATGTTATTTGCAATTTATTAGACGTCACTGGTCTTAAAGTACTCAAAATGTGGTGTTGTCATCATATTTAGCATAAAAGAACATTAAAATAATGCCAAGGGAAGAAGCATTCCTCGGGGTTGCTTAGTCCACCGAATATTTCGCTTACATGTATATGACAATGGCCAGTGTTGTTTGTTGTAAATGTAAGAGCCTTGGACTGTTACACCAATAAAACTGAGAGATGAGCCATCACATATATGAATAATTATTGAGTATCGCAGTGAACAAGAAATAAAAGAAACAAAAAAAAATGTAAATGGTCCAGATAGTCTGAATTGCTTTGCAAAATTATAAGCAATTTGAGGGGTGCCAGTGTCCTTTTTTTTTTTTTTTGCAAATCTTGGAGGGTTGTGCAGAAGCAACAGTCGTTTCCATGGAAATTTCCTCGCGTTACCGCAGGCAAAAAACATACGTCATTCATCGCTGAACGTCTAGCTGTAAAAGGTTCTCTAAATCCCTACTGATGTCGTTTCATCAAAATTATTTAATGTGACGTCATGTTAGACTCATTCATCATCATATGGGGCCAACTGTTACGTAAACTATTGAAGATTTTGTTTTTGAAAGAGCTTCTGTTCAACAGCGTAAATCGTGTTACATATGACTATGCCATATCGGGGACGAACAAAATCCCCGGGGGACAAAATCCCCGGGCGACAAAATCCCCGGGGGACAAAAGCCCCTCATTCAGTATCAAATGTATATGGTAAATGACAAGTTGTTTGAGAAAACTTGAAACATTCTCCCTGAAATGACGTTTCAGATTTCAATACATGTTTTCAATCTATACAACCTTTCTTACTCGTTCAGTCCCCATGTATTCTAACCGTTTTTCACGACATCGGAAAGAGCTGTATATCTCTCAGCGGTATATCGAATGCTTGGGCTACATTCCAGGCTTATCAGAAAACTAAAGAAGTTTACACATATGGTAAACAGTTGTTATATTTCAGCTTATGTCAATTGTCAATCCTATCCCGGAAATTTACATGTTATAGCCTAAAACCTATAAAGAAAATAGTTGATTCCAAATACTTGTAGCAGTGATGGTTTCAACCTCAGAAAACAAAGAAACAAAACGTGCCAGTTTCAAAATGTTTCAGAGTGTAGATGTTCAAAAACATACAACCAACATTCATTTTTTCCCAATTTCGGGGAATAATATTTAAATTTTAATTCACGCAGTTAATACAGAATGCTATAGCGCTGAGATCACAGGTTTGTATTATTTGTCATCTACATTCATGTCGGACATATAAAATGGAAAAAAAAATACACAATAACCTACAAAAATAAATTATTTTTTATTCTTTTCTAAGAGTATTCAAGAATAATATTTTTCTTGTGAAGTATATGCTTAGCCTCGCCACTAGTGTATTTACGTGGCGATATTTTATTTATTTATTTATTTGTTTAATTGGTGTTTTACGCCGTACTGAAGAGTATTTCACCAATACGACGGCGGTTAGCATTATGGTGGTAGGCAGACTCCGAGGGAATCCGCAGATTCGGAGCTATTTAATCACAATTCATCAATAAAATTGTTTCAGGCGTTGCATGGATTCATGTTTTGCATATTGAAGGAGAGAGCATGTTTTTAAGTTGTTTTTAGAAACAAAGGTTTAGATGGATTGTTTGTGTTTTCTTTAACTTCACGTCCTGCCTCATCACCGTGACCCCAGTTTCCCTGGCCTTATTCAACCGATCTGTACAAAATTTGTTGTTAGCTGGGAACAGATATCAGAGGTACTGGTGTAAGATAAGTTGTCTTAAAAGAATATACAACTGGACAAACGGTCCCCCGAACGTAATCGACTTCGTATTGTAACCATGGCGCCTTCGATTAGTGAGAATGGGGATCGACAAATTCTCTGCCGAAGGACAGTATTGAACCCTCGCATCGTGTGGGTCGTCTTGAGTAAGTAGTGAATGTACAAAAAGTGCCATGTAAATAAATCTTTTTTCTTTACTTGATTCAAGATGCCTTCCAGTTGTAACAGACGTTCTAATTCTCGTTTTAATCCCAACACGGGATCATCCCTGAACTTAGACTGCAGTCCTGTTACGCTGTCACGCTGTCACGCTGCAAATATCTCTGCGTAAAGCCGGCTGGACGGTATCTTAGCGTGTTCTGTCTAATACCTGGGTGTAATCCCAAACTGCCATCACACATTATAATACTGTGTGGGAGAAATGAACGAGACAGTATGCAAAGTAAACACGGCCTCGAATGGAGAATGGGCGAGGTTGTTTGAACAGAGTCGACTCCAATAAGGGTTGACACTTTCTAGATTAACCTCGTGTGATAGGACAGGACTGTGCATATTATTAAGAACCACAATCTTAGCCAATGTCGGAAATAAGAGGAACGAGGCCTATACTAAAAAAAACAATCTGTTAATTTTTAACAGAAAGTCTGTTCTCTGTATAATGCTAGAATGTATTCTGTTAATATAACATGATATTCTGTCATGTTGAACATAATATGCGGTTAGTCTATTAGAATGTTTACGTTGAATTAATAGAATATGCCTGTTATATTTAACAGAATATGTGTGTTATATTTAACAGAATATGTGTGTTATATTTAACAGAACAATCTTCTACAAGAACAATATACATTCTAGTATCACTCAGAAAAACAGACTTTTTGTTCGAATTAATATACTGATTTTTTGAGTGTACGAGTTATTGGACTCGTAACTATAGTTATTTTAAAAACGATTATTGAAATTACGTATTAAAACTGAAAGTTTGTTAGAAGATAGGTACAGCCTCATATCATGTCCCCTAGTGTTTGAGCTTCGACTTTTTGCGGCTTCATTATCATGTTTTCCCATGCAGTTAATAAGTTTTAGAAGTCGTTATTATTTACCCTTATGTAAATTCATTTTTTAGATTACCTCCGGTTATCGTTCTCTTGTCTCTGTTCCATTCCATTCAGAATTCTTGAATATGGCGTTAAACAGTAATTTATCAATAAATCCCTCAGTCATTTTGTTCAGGGAATTTGGATTGTTCTTCTTCATGATCATCAATACCTTGGAATACTGAGATCTTTTTTTTTAATTATCTTGGTGGAAAGCGGGTGGATCGGGATGGGGCGTGGGTGGTGCACTCGAGTACGTGTATTTGAGAGATGTACGTGTATTTTACATTCATCTGCACATGTAGCTGTCGCCTTCACATGGTGTCCACTTGTCATTTCATGCTGGGATATTTACTCCGCCTTGTGACCCAAACAGCCTCTAAACATCTCACTCTCATACACCTTACTGTCCCCACCATCGAGCACGTGTCTTCGTGAAAAGGGGTCACAATAGTGGGGTAAATTTCAGGTGAAAAAAAAGGGGTTCTCGTGGAAGGGGAAACTCGGTGAAGTTTATTTTTGTCCAACTGATGTATTAAATTTTATTTAGGTGATAGAATCCTTCCCTAAACCTTTAACTGAATACAGATCTATTTTCGCTCGGAAGTGACACATAGTCCTTTAACATGGGGAAATTATTCCACTAAGTAGAGAGAAATTCAGTTAATATCTGTTCTTACGTAACTAACGCTTTAAACTCAATTAAGGTCAGGAAATTCAGTTGTTTATCCGTTCTTACGTAACTAACGCTTTAAATTCCATTAACGTGAGGAAATTCAGTCGGTATCCGTTCTTACGTAACTAACGCTTTAAACTCCATTAACGTGAGGAAATTCAGTCGTTATCCGTTCTTACGTAACTAACGCTTTAAACTCAATTAAGGTCAGGAAATTCAGTTGTTTATCCGTTCTTACGTAACTAACGCTTTAAACTCCATTAATGTCAGGAAATTCAGTCGGTATCCTTTCTTCCGTAACTAACGCTTTAAACTCCATTAATATGAGGAAATTCAGTCGGTATCCTTTCTTACGTAACTAACGCTTTAAACTCCATTAATATGAGGAAGTTCAGTTGATATCCTTTCTTACGTAACTGAGGCTTTAAACTCCATTATTATGAGTAAATTCAGTCGATATCCGTTCTTGTGTATCTGACGTTGTTAACTTCATTATTATGAGTAAATTCATTTGATATCCGTTCTTGTGTAACTAACGCTTTAAACTCCACTGATATGAGAAAATTCGGTTGACATCCGTTCTTACGTAACTAACTCCTTAAACTCATTTAATATGACAAAATTCAGTTGATATCCGTTTTTACTTAAGTAACGCTTTCAATAAATGTGAGGCAATTCCTTCAGCATCTGTGATTATCCGTTCTTGTCGAACCAAGTGGAAAGAATTACACCTTGCCAGGTAAGTGACAAACTTTTTGACGTCCGCAACCAAACCAGAGAGACTTGGATTTGAAACGACTGTCTCAGTAGATTGTCAGTAGTTAATTAGTTCACTGGTGCCACTTGGGCGTATTACCCGAAGATCTACGCCAGCTCAGACAAATGTGACTTGTCCATTTTGTCTATATGGCGTGTCCCTTCCTCATGAGCCCCATCTGGTTCTCGGTCCGCTCGTGTAAACTCGAGTGTAGGATTGTTCTGTGTACAATGCCCCTGTCTCTGAGCCCCGTACATCATTAAATCGGACAGGTAAAATAACTGAGGTTAGAGGAGAGGGGTTACCAGGGCGGCTTACCTGTGATTTTTACCTGCTGTCTATGGTTTGTTGTGCCCAGTTGGGGAGACGTGGAGAAGGGAAAGCTTGGTGACAGCCACGGACAAATAACTGTGACATCTCTGTTCCATGTACCTGGACATCTACAGGAAATATACATCTATGCGCACCGTTCCGGTGCTGGACTCGAGAGGCGATTTTGGAAACGAGCATTCCCCAAATGTTAATGGTTGGCCCATTGGAAGGCAAGACGTCCACGGGGCACGTAAACCTACGGATGTTTTACTGTAACTTTACCCTCTGTGGATTTCTTGAAAATCGTAATCATGTGAAATTCTTTTAATAACGAAGTTCAGCAAGCGTCTTATTGACACTTATTGGCGAAGTGACAATACCTGACACGACGTCCGTCAACCTGTATTAATCGTTTTCTTTATTATTCGCGTGACTCAACAACCATGGATTTCTAAAAAATGTTGTTGCCATGCATATCTGAAAACTATTAATGTAAATCGTAATCGACACATTGGCAGAAAAGCTAAGTTTTCGGGCTACCTCCGAATGAACATTCCATCGCGGCTGTTAGTAAGACGAAAGAGAAAAATGGGAACTCCTGGACTGCGATTGCGATTAAATCGTAATGGACATCGGAAATGAAAAACATTGTCATGTCATGGATATACTTATGTGTTTTATCAGAGACGCGAACATGTTAGTATTCTTGGCTGTTTGATGCGATTCATTGGCCGATTAAATCACCACGGACATTTTAGTGGTAATATTTCAGTCGTCAGAACTCAAATCCTTGAAAAGAATTGGAATATCAGTTCTTAAGTTCAACAAAGGTCTTATCTTCTTGTATGGATACCACGGGAGCAGCAACCATGTCCGAAACGTACGTCTTTACATCTATAGTATTCACACCTGTAATTAGTGACTATGTCTGAAACTTAAGTGTCAGTTTCTAACATTCACACCTAGAATTAGTCACAATGTCCCAAACATACGTCTTGACCAGTGACGCCAGACTTGCCCGTGTAGTCTTAATCAGCAGGAGCTCTGGTGTCCAACAGGAGCCAAGCTACTTTACTAAACTGACCCGTTCCTACAGCAGCCTAGGTCACTCTTACAGTTGTCTTGGTCACTCCAGCTGCAGCCTGGACCGTGACCACGGCCGTCTGGAACGTTACTACAGCAGTCTGGACCGTCCTTATCGGAGATCCACGGATTACGGTGCGCATCGCTATGATAACGGAAGATCCGTTGCAGATCGCATCAAGGATCGCTACGATTTCTACAGGGATCCGATCTCCTTTTCCTCAACATATCCACCGAGAGGTAAGTTTACTTTGATAAGATCCACGTTTTTATATGGTCATTGTTTGTAATCCTTTTCTGGTATTCATTCACCACATTTATTTATTTATTTATTTATTTATTCATTTGTTCATTTATTTATTTATTTATTTATTTATTTATTTGTTTATTTATTTATTTATTTATTTATTTATTTATTTATTTATTTGATTGAGGTTTAATGTGTTGGTGAAAATGCTTTACTAATATGAAAGCCAACGTATTTACGGGTGGAGGAAACCTTAGTGCGCGGAATAAACATCGAGCACTCGGCAGGCACCTAGCAAACCGCCTGACTTAAACCGCAACCGAATCATCGAGAGTTGGATTCGAACCTAAGATCTCATTCGGTAGAAGCTTAGTTTTCATGCTAAGTTTTAATAAAATTAGTCAGCAAAGGCCCCATTATTTAGAGACTACTTTTATCACCCTATTTTTTTTCAGCTGATAATTGCTCGATGGTTGTTCAAGTAGCATCTAAAATGTTGACCTCCGGTAAATAATTCTCAAGTGTATCATATTAAATGGAGTAAAATACAATTCAGAACTGCGTGATCACTGATTACAAAAAAGTAAATAACTGCACTGACCTGAGGTGGTTTTGTTTGAAGAAGTGAAAAAAATTTTCAAACGCAAAGTAACTTTTATTTTCGAATACTAATATACGTGGAACGGAAGCCTGTCCAGATCTGACTGTCCACACTGTGTAGTGTAAGTTTACAACCGGTCTTTCCATTTCATGTCAGAAGCAATGTTATTTTTGCTTGAACGATTAATAGGGCGTGAAACGATATTTACGATACATTTTCATCAATACATATATATGGCCGCTCTACGTGCCATCTTGGGTTTGGTGATAGTGATACCCAGCCATTCATTCTGCGCTTAAAAATGACGGTGTTGATTATCATTGTATATGTATATGGTCAGGGAAACGATATGCGACAAGAAACTAAACTGACGGCCAAAAGAATCTTTACGATTCAGTGAATTTAACCAGCCTTTTCAGCAAATTAATACTAAATTATGGTAGGAAAACATTGTACGAAGCATATTATCATGTACGACAAGCGTCATATACGCCCACACGAATTTGTTTTGAGACATCGAAGACAGTTGAAAAATCACCTAACCCATGGATGGCCGCAACTGCATATGTAATAAGTGTATGAAAACGATACACACAGTGTGCTGGACTTGCACACTGACTAAAAACCACCAAAGTAATGCCTCGATCGACTCCAGAACAACGCGAGAGGGCCCTGGGTATGGTATCCATGGGTGCCTCCCATGCCCACATTGCAAGGACCTTCGGCTGCTCTCGTGTAACTGTGTCAGACTTGATGCATCGTTACAGACAGACAGGGCAGACATCGGACAGGCCAAGAACAGGCAGGCTTAGGGTAACTACGACTAGAGAAGACGGGTAGCTGCGCACCTTACACTTGAGGAACCGCTTCCTGGCAGTGACGTCATCGTCAATCAATGCCTTAGGTCCGGGTCAGCCGGCAGACCGTGTCCAGGAAACTCATGGCTCACGGAACTAGGGCCTATTGACCATTCAGAGGGCAGTTGTTGACAGCCGAACATCGTCGCCAGATGTTGCGAAGGGGTCGAATTGTACGCCGTGGGCAGCGACGTGATTGGCAACGTGTTGTTTTCGCGGATGAAAGCCGCTTCTGCCTATTCCGAGCCGATGGCAGACAGCGAGCTTACTGTCTAAGAGGCGAATGAACGGCTGCATCATGCGTCCAGGAGGCGGTGCCGTTTGGTGGGGGCAGCGTGATGGTGTGCAACCCCATGGGGTGGGATTTGTGGAGAGGAACGGACACTACTGGTCATCATCTACTGGAACCTAACAGCTCAATGTTACGTGGATGAAATTCTACGTCCTGTTGTCCAGCCATTCCTTCAAAAGCAGCCACGTGGTGTCCCGTACCAGCATGACAACGGCAGACCCCATACAGCTCGAGTTGTGCAAAACTCCCTGAACGCCAACGAAGGTCAACGTCTTGCCGCGGCTTGCGCGTTCCCCAGATATGTCCCCCATAGAACACCTTTGGGATATCATGGGTCGTCGAGTAAGACAACGCCCATACCTTGTAGCCAACCTGGCGTTTCCTCTCCAAGATGAATGGCAACGAATCCCACGTCATCTCATCAGACGACTGACTTTTTCTATGCGTCGGAGAGTTTTTGCATGCATTGAAGCAAGGGGTGGCCACACGCGATATTGACTGGTTTTGATATTGACTGATTTAAAAAATAATCAACTTTTTGTATACTCTGCCCCTTGTTAACCAAGATGGAATGGCTATTTTTCTACCCCTGCTCTGTTTGTTCATTTGTAAAATGATTTGAGGGCTGCTTTGTCCGTTCTTACTCAAGACATTCAATATCTAAAGTCATTGGTCTTTTCAATATATTAAACCATGCAACACAAATTGATTTGAACTATTTGTAAAGTTGTTTTGTTTTTTGTTTTTTGGGGTTTTTTTGGCCGTCAGTTAATGTTAATGGCAAGGGTACATAGAAGCCATTGCTTGACACTTTGAGTCGCGCGTCTTCCCCACGAGGTTTAAATGCTACAGTCGTACGCACACGCGAGGTGAATGTGGAACTTTCTGGGTGTGATAATTTTGTAGGTTGGTCTCAAAGTTTCACAATTACAAGTGTGATGCACTTGTGGCAGGGTGAGTCCATTCTGCCAAAGTGCTGCCGCCATTGAAATATCATGCCGAAGAGACCAGACATGACACCCCACCCAGTCACATTATACTGACACCGGGCCAACTTTTCAATGATCTAGCCTCTCCGTGCTGAGCGCCAAGCTAGCCGACAACAAGTACCAGTTATAAAGTGTTTGGTATGATCCGACCCGGATTTGATCCCGGGGCTCCCGACTTTGAGGGGGGCGTTAAGCACGACGTTAAACCAAAGCATTCATCCATTCATTCATTCATTCACATAACACAGTAGAACTCTTTTTATCTTTACTTCGGAAAAAGTTCGAACTCACCTCTATTGCATGTGAAGCTCTGAATGAATTACTTAAAATATCGATAGCTATGTCTCTACACCTTCCGCAATAGATAGTCAGTGCGTCATTTATAGTGGAATGCTGGAAGCCTGCTTTATGTGTGCTGGGGGTGAGCTACTGGCGCGCAGCAGAAAACCGTGTACGAGTTGGTATTGCAGTTATAGCGCATAATGGCAGTGGACTGAAAAGTAAAAAGGGGCCTCCGTGGCCGAGGGGGTTAGCACGCCAGCGCGGCGCAATGACCCATGCAAGAGCCTCTCACCAGTGCTGTCGTTGTGAGTTCAAGTCCAGCTCATGCTGATTTTCTCTCCGGCTGTACGTGGGAAGGTCTGTCACAACCTACGGATAGTGGCGGGTTTTCCTCGGGTTCTGCTGGGTTTCATCCCACCATAATGCTGGCCGCAAACACCAATCAAATAAATAAAAAAGTAAATATATAAATAAAAAGTAAAACAAAACCCATCCGAAAGTTACACAAAGGTTAAAAATCACCCATATAATAATGTTGAAACTGTGTAAAACTGTCTTGAATACGGCGTACTCAATTTATTTTTTTGATTGATGTTTTACTCCGTACTCAATTTTATTCACTTATACGACGGCGGCCAGCATTATGGTTAATGGAAACCGGGCATCGCCCGGAAGGAAACCCACGACCATCTGTAGGCTGCTGACAGACCATCCCACGTATGGTAGACACCAATGAAATAAATAAATCAATAAAACTATTATTTTTTTTCATGATATGCCATTTTTATATCTGTAGGTCTTCAAACTGCATAATGAGCATTCCACTTATCGTTGTGAGTGATTCACAAGCGCGTAAGGGCACGTGTAGGAATATACCGCTATACAGTCGCTTGGTTTCGTATAAGTTTACACTGTAGTAAGTAAATATACAACTGTATATAGAGGTCAGATCGGCACTTACGTACCCTCTGTGTACACTTAACCCTGGTACACCGCCGAAACTGCCCAAGTCGATTACGACTTCACCGAATCAACGTTATGTTCCCACGAAACAATGTTTACGTTGCGACTATATAACCGTCAGATTAGAACACGCTGTAATCTACCGGTTTTTAGTAACACCTGTGAAGATGAAATGTACAACGGTGAGCCAGGTGCAAACATCTCCATGTCGTGTATATTTCACCTGCGTGTCTAGTGTGTCTTGCGAACGGTATGTAAGGGAATTAGGTCTAGTGTGTAAGTGTGTCATTCTCATATGTCAATTTCTTCTTCAGAACTGGCGACACTGGTACATAAGGTCGTATGTGTATGGAGTAAAGCAAATGACACCCGTTCCACTTAAGCCCACTCACTGGTCAATCATCTTTGTCTTCATATTTACCTACTCGTTTTGCTGACCACCGCCTCGGTGGAGCGTCCGCCTCGAAGTCGGGAAACCCTGGATCAAACCTGGGTCAGGTCATACCAAAGACTAAAAATGGTACTTGTTGTTGCCCCGCTTTGAGCTCAGCACTGAGATGTTAGAGCAAGGAAACGGAACTGGTTGCTCTGGTATTAGTATAATGTTACTTGGTAGAATGTCTGGTGTCTTCGGCATGAACTTCAGTGGCTGCAGCACTTTGGCAGCATGGACTCGACCTGCTACAAGACACAGTACCGGTATATGTACACACACCTAACGACTCCGAAAACTGTGAAGCATTCATCCATTCGTTTTGCTGACTTAAATATGTCAGTCTTAAATGTATGTTTCAAAATAATGAATCTCCTTCATGCAGAGATTTCGGTCACTGGCTATTTATTCTTACGCTCGTGTAACCACCTAAAACGCCTCGCTCATGCTTCTCCCGCCCTTCGCTCAGTCGTTCTTCTGTGACTGACCGTTTGGGGGCGCTAGAAATCAACGATCCAATCAAAGTAAGCGAATCGATGAATCCAAGGAAAATCCTCATATAAACTACCATTGGCTAAAACTATCATGTGACCTGTGCGGGGCAAACAGGACAAAATGGCCCGGGCACTGACTCAAGCAAAACGACATTGATACAATCTTTCTTCAGTATTTCCACTTTTATGGGTATCAAATGGGAGCGGAAAATCTTTGTGACCTCTCATGAAGGTCACACAAGCGTTGCCGTCGTAAACATTCTCAATCGAATGCAGTAAGGCACGGCGAGCATCACTGGTGGATATTTTTCGTATAGACAACAATTTTGCTAGCGCCCCCATGCGGCCAGTCACAGAAGAACCACTGTTGTGAAACCGCGGGAAAGGCGAGAGAAGTATGAACGAGACGTTTTATTATATTATTTTCATATTTCATTTATTTTTATATTTCATTTTATTTTCATATTTCATTTATTTTTATATTTCATTGATTTTCATGCTTCATTTATTTTCATAATATCTAAACTAATATCCCATCCATGATTGTTATCACGTTTAACCACAAACAAACAATAAATAGTTCGCCTCTCTACAGTCGAATAAAAAAATGTTAAAGAAATGAAATGACCGGGTTCAGAAATGTTAGGAAAGCCTTCTTTCTAATATTCTCCAAGGAAAGTCTATTCCTTTCACACGTATCTAGCTGTAAACTCCTGGCGGACGACACAATGTACATGGCACATCCTACCCACGTGGTGATGTGTGTTTCAAACTATCTCGGTGTTTAACGCCCCTGCGTGGTCAGTTTAGAGTCACTATAACGGTTTAGAATTTACTGCCTTAGAGATGAAATTTGTTAAGACTTTACTAATACGAAACATGTGAAACTATTACGGAAAGTAAGAGAGCGTCCTGTTTAACTGTGATTTATTTATTTATTCGATTGGTGTTTTACGCCGTACTCAAGAATATTTCACTTATACGACAGCGGCCAGCATTATGGTGTGAAAAAAACGCATATAGCCCCTGGAAAACCCATGACCATCCGCAAGCTGCTCACAGACCTTCCCACTTACGGCCAGAGAGGAAGCCAGCAAGAGCTGGACTTGAACTCACAGGGACAGCATTGGTGGATGAACTGTGATATATACCCGGTTTAACTGTTTAACTAATTTTAGAGATTAAAGAAATGGACTCACTTGTCTTAAATAGGAATTCACGTTGATCAACGAATTTACATGATGTGTGCGATCCTATGTAGTAGGGTAATTCGTGCTTAATTGTTGTCATCCCGCGTATATGTAAATGTATGTACTTTGCAGCTCGCACTCAAGGGGGATAACTCTCATGACACTTTAAATGCGAAATAACATGACCTGGCGCTGGAAATATGTGCTGAGCGTGTCCCAGTAAATCTCACTGGATCTTTCTCTGGCGTCAAAGTTTTATTTATAGAGCTTCGCATCCTGCTGATTTCAAAACATGATCGTCAGCTGGAGAGATCGTGTATTCCAGCAGAGAAATCTTTGATAATACGCATCTGTCCATGCCGCATGCGTGAGCTGTGATGTGTGCTAGATGCAGATGTATTGTTTTTTTGGATCGAGGAAAAAAATACAGAGGAATTACAGCTGGAATGTTGAGTATACCTCTTGAGCCTCACTACTTGTGTTCATTTCTGATGAGAAAAACAGCAGAATGGAAATAGCTTTTGGTACAGACTGAACTTGTAAAGCGTCATGAGGGGTAAATAATTGATTTAAAACTAGACCGGCAATGCCAGTATTATACTCTCCAGGGCCCAGTTTCACAAAGGTGTCGTACATGTACGATAATTGCACATATAGGACAATGGTACAGTAATAACGAAACGCAAAATATCGTACAACAAATGTACAATAATAATAATAAAACATAAAAAAAAATGTCCTACGCTGCTTTGTGAAACTGACCCAAGGGCGTAGGACATGATCGAATAGTTAGAGTGATCGCCTTTCAGTCGCTAGGACACGCGAGGCAGGGGTTCAATTCTGGCCTTAGACATCTGTATATAGATACCCCCGCTCTCACTGTTCATGAGATCTTGGTTGACAATATAAGCGGTTGACGAAGCCATAAGTCGTCTGTTAAAGTAGGTTCTAAGAATTGTTTTCTTCCATTCCATCCCTGTCTATGTACAAATACTTTCGCTGTTAACAGGTTGGTACCTGTTCTCTGCCTCATACATCGCTGCCTTTTTTATCCATCCTACCCCGGGTTCTGGTACACGTGCCTATTTGTACATGCACGTGTTTATTTTTAGCTGTGTACCAGCCCCCCCCCCCCCCCCCCCCCAAAACACACACACCTCCCAAAACACCTCTCTCTCAGTGCAAACAAGTTCGGCAAGACGATTAATTAGCATCACTGTGAGGATCCCGAGGAGTCGGAAAAAAAGGGGGCAAGACAAAAAAATTCCTTTTTCCACAGCATGAATTGTACATAAAGTTATTATTTTAATCTGCTTCTTCAAAATCTGTTTCGCAAGATTAACTCCCGGATATGACAAAAAACATCGACTCAGCCTACAGTTAAGATGTTTCCTTTTGCTTAATATTTATATTTTTTCTATTTTCTCTATAATAATTTATCTATGAGGAGATATCATGACCGGGCTAATTTCCAGGTTTTGACTGGATTAACGGGATTTGAAAACTATGGCTACATCCCTGCATGGCCTTAGTGCGGCGAAGCCGTGCATAAGAAGGTCTGTCAACAACCTGCTGATTGTCGTGTGTTTCCCCGGGATTTGCTTGGTTTCTTGTCACCATAATGCTAAGCGCCGTCGTATAAGTGAAATATTCCTGACTATCGCGTAAAACACCAATCAAACAAATTAAATACTATGCCAAAGTGTATTTAGGTTTTGTATTGACGAGCTTAGTCTTACCTTTAGATGTGTTTCGTGTCCCACAAAAGCGTCACGATAATAAAATGTTACACAACTATGTTCAAATGTTATAAATATTCCGCTCATGAAAGGAGATATTTCTGAACTCTTTGTGTTTTGGCATTTCATTACCGGTGCTTTAGGATGCATATTCTTGAGTATGTTGTCCAACAACAATGAAATAAACTTATGGTATACAAAAATCTTCTGCCTATATTTGTTCTGAGCACAATCATTCCCTTGTTCTCGGAGGGAAAAGGTGATGGTTCCTGTTCGCGCAAGCGCAGTTAAGATGCTCACCTTTCAGTTGTCGCACATCGCAACAATAAGCCGAATCACCATTTCAGTAGTCTCGCGAGTTCACACAGGTTTGAACGAGACAAAATGGGACCCCTCGCAAACCAACGCAGCTAAAAGGCGAGATTTTACTGCAGTTGGTATAAACTGAAGTCTGGTACTCCAGTACTCTACCAAGTGACCTACAGAGAAATACTCACCAACTATATACTGCTAATATAAGCTGCTCCATTACAGTATGTCCTTATGTGTATGTTTGTGTGTATGAATGTGTAAATGTATTCTTAGATTTTGTATCGTACTTAACGATGTTTCAGTCATAGCAATGGCTCGGTGTGTGTATATACCATGTTTTCTTATGCACATGCCACCAAAGTGCTGCCGCCAGTGAAATATATTATGCCAATGACACCAGACATGACACCCAACCCAGTCACGTTATACTGACTCGCGGGTCAAACAGTATTTCCTCAAACCTCTCCGTTCTGAGCGCCAAGCGAGGCAGCTACTAATACCATTTTTAAAGTCTTTGGTGTAACCAGACCCGCGGGTTTTGATCCCAGGTCTCCCGACTTAGATGCAGACGTTTTAGCCACTAGGCCATCTAAGCGGTCTGTCCATGTGCGCAAATGGTGCCGGGAAAGGCTGTTGATTACGCTGTCCTGTCTGAAGTTTCTTCCTGCCTAAGGGTGGTCAGGTGTCACACATTTCGTTCGCTCAGTGGATGAAAGTCCATGTGTCACGTGTGAGAAAGTTTGTCAGTCACTTACCAAACGCCGGTGGTTTTCTACCGGCAATCCATCCATGCATGAAACTGTCATCCGTCATGTAAATGAGACGGAGTCTTGAGTGCGGTGAAATCAAGTCAATTAACCTATCAATCAACTGAATGAATGAATCGGCAAGGAAACCTCTGGCCTGAGCTGATTATAAATGTAGTAACCATGCATAGCCATCCGTCGTTTGTAATTCCAAAATACGCAGCCTGTATTTTTTTTTCATTTATTAATATTCACTTTCAAATCGATTTTTTGTTGGCATTATTGTTCTTGGTTGTTTTGTGAATAAGGGCTGTGTTATTACTGGTTTGTGATGCAGCTTGTTTCCTGCTGCGTGGGGTTGTAAGTCAGGAGGTTTATCAGGTATACCTAGCGGAGGTCGGTGGTTTCCTTCGGTTTCCTCCTCCAAAACCCTGACTGCCCTCATATAAGTGAAAAAGTCTTAAGCACGGCGTAAAACTCCCAAACAAACACAAAAAACGTTACCGGGTGGAATATGCTATCTGACTATCACATTGAACTCTGGTGTCTGAGAATTACCCATATATCATTGTAATCGGAGATATTATTAAGATGTATCATAAGTAGGTTTGGCTTACTAAACGCATTCGTTTATGTTTGCTCCAAACAACACGTGCGCAGATTTTCTCGTTATGTTCTCCAAAACACACACAGCATATTTTTCAGATATCAATGTTCTCTCTTCAAACGAAAACTCTTCACCATTCTCCGAACTATTTTGTAAACATCGGCTCTGTTGCCATCAGTTTTATGACGTAAGTAGCGATCGGTGTCGTTAGTGTATGAAGCAAAATGGCAGTCATAGGAGTGCGAGGTTTTAAATTACTTAATCTCTAATGTGGCCATAAAACCGTTGTTGATCTTTGTTTTCTACTCTGCAAGCTTTGATCCAGTGTCGAATTCGGCTTTATTTGTTTGGTTAGCTGTGTAGAAGTCCCTGTTCATGGATTCCGGAAATGGGAAACTGGAGGAGAGGCGCCAGTTTTCGAGTCAATAATCTGACGTATACATGTGCATGTAGCACAAGGCAAAGTTGCAAATGACTTTCCCAGCGATTTTATTTACCAAGCACGCTGCCTTCGCTGAGAAGATTACAATATATGAATATATGATATTTTAATATATGAACCTCCGTCCCTTGGAAACTAACGCCATATGCTCAATAATTTGAATCGGGCTACCCTGCCTGTGATTGGTGAGATCCAGAAGCATAGCTACCTTTCATCCAATGAAATATGAAATGAACGCTCCACTGTTTTCTATTATCGTTGATTTCTCACTTAATGCAGCATGTTATAATAAGCCATTTTGAATTAAGTACATGCTTTCTTCCAGTCACTCGAAACATTTCTTTCTTAATCCACGTTTATATGTATGGTGCTGTATGTGTTTCTGTGGTTCCTGAAACAATATCATATTACTGGACCAGTATTTGAGTGAAAGGGTGAAGAGTAGGTTCGTTTCGAAGTTTAGTACCCTATATTTCAATCCATTGTTACCTCTTATATTCCCTATAGACCGATATCACTGTGATCCTGCTTAAAGCCCGTAACCACGACCAGCCCCCCCCCCCCCCCCCTCCTTAATTCGGCTTAGCTACAGCATAGCCTTACTATTCGCTAGCCTTAAATATATAGACATATATCATGCTTATAAAACACACACTTTTCCAGTATTTTTCCAACCTCTTGGTTTGCTCGGACTTGTTGTTTTTTTTTTGGACTGCGTAGCTGGTTTGTGCTCTTGTTGGGAAATCTTCTTACTGAACTTTGGTTGTCATGTTCTGTCGCATATTTTTTTGCGTATGAGCGAAACAGTTACAAAATCCTTCTCCCAATGTTATCCATTGTTTCTTTTCTTTTTTGTTTTTTTTTTTCTTTTTTTTTCTTGTTTGTTTTTGTTTTTCTTACTTCATTTTTTTACTATTGTTTTATAAGAGTAACCCAGTATTGTGTTAAACTAAAGATATGTAACCCGGTGTAATCCGGCGCGTGGAACGGGAGAATGGTTTCACAATAAACAACGTAATTCAGATTGTAAAACAGTAGAATTAATTCTGTGAAGAACACAGAACCCTTAAATCTTTATTTAAAATAATGGCTCTTTTCTTTATACCAGTAGTATATGTGTAAAAACAATATTTAATGCGAGAAAAGTCCAGTTGAAAAGCATGCGCTTAATGTCACTCCTAAAGTCTCCTGGGTGCATAAACACGTAATAATTGAGCTCTTTAATCAGAATAATTAATCTGAATAACTGATTGCGCTTAAATCAACTCTTAGTTCAAACAAGGGAGTTGCTACAGAATAATTAAAACATCCGAACTAAAACAACTGTCATTTTAAACATCTAGTATAAGGGATTTACTGCATAATAATGTAACCCCGGAAAACGAACATATTGTTTGTAAATATCTCAGAAATAAACTAAAACGGCTGTGCCTCGAAAATATCCAAATATTACAGAAGAAGCAACGCTTTACTTGTAAACACCCAAAATAAAGGATTAACTGGTAAACACCCAAAATAAAGGATTAACTGGTAAACAACTAAAATAAAGGATTGACTGGTAAACACCTAAAATAAAGGATTAACTGGTAAACACCTAAAATAAAGGATTAACTGGTTAACACCCAAAATTAAGGATTAACTGGTAAACAACTAGAATAAAGGATTAACTGGTAAACAACTAAAATAAAGGATTAACTGGTAAACACCTAAAATAAAGGATTAACTGATAAACTCCCAAAATAAAGGATTAACTGGCAAACACCCAAAATAAATAATTAACTGGTAAATACCCAAAATAAAAGCTTTACTGGTAAACATCTAAAATAAAGGGTTTACAGGCGGGGCGCATTGATCCATGAGCCTCCCACCAATGCAGTCGCTGTGAATTCAAGTCCTCTCTGGCGGTCTTGCAACAACCTTCGGGTGATCATCGGTTCCCCCGGGCTTTGTCCGGTTTCCTGCCATCATAATGCTGGCGGCCGTGATATAAATGAAATATTCTTGAGCACGGCGTAAAAAATTAGTCAAATAAAATAAATAAATTGATATGGAATAATAGTACACCCCAATAAAAACAGCTGTGCCGTTGTAAACATTTATTCAGAGCGCTGTAACAGAATGATATAGATTCTTAAAATTAACGTGTTGATGATTACGAGGAGTGACTGCACTTATGTTAGAGTTATCTACCCACTTTCATAAACTGTTAATATTCCTACACTCTTCGGAAGGTGTTCATATTCCAACTCCAGTAAATGTGGTAATTTTTTTAACTGTTCGTGATCTTTACAGTGTTAAATGTAACGTTTTAGTTTCAAGAGTACACAATTAAGGCAACTCAAAGTTCTCTACCCTTGTAAACATCAAATCATGGAGTTATTACAACTGTAAGTCCCAACTAATTCGAATCTGTCAATCGCAAACTTCGACTAAAAGGGTTGTTAATATAACCCAACTAAAACATATATGACCTATTATGAACATCCGATAATGGGGTTGGTACAGCACAATATGCCCTAACTAAAACAACTCTGTCCCCTATAAACACCCGATAATGGGGTTGGTACAGCACAATATACCCTAACTAAAACAACTCTGTCCTCTTATGAACATCCGATAATGGGGTTGGTACAGCACAATATACCCAAACTAAAACAACTCTGTCCCCTATAAACACCCGATAATGGGGTTGGTACAGCACAATATACCCTAACTAAAACAACTCTGTCCTCTTATGAACATCCTATAATGGGGTTGGTACAGCACAATATACCCAAACTAAAACAACTCTGTCCCCTTAGGAACATCCGATAATGGGGTTGGTACAGCACAATATACCCAAACTAAAACAACTCTGTCCCCTATAAACACCCGATAATGGGGTTGGTACAGCACAATATACCCTAACTAAAACAACTCTGTCCTCTTATGAACATCCTATAATGGGGTTGGTACAGCACAATATACCCTAACTAAAACAGCTCTGTCCCCTTAGGAACATCCGATAATGGGGTTGGTACAGCACAATATACCCCAACTAAAACAGCTCTGTCCCCTTAGGAACACCCGATAATGGGGTTGGTACAGCACAATATACCCAAATTAAAACAACTTTCTCCTCTTAACCGTCTTAAACATCTGATGAAAGGGCACTTGTATTTATTGATCTGACTGGTGTTTTACACCGCACTTAAGAATATTTCACTGATATGGCGGCAGCCAGCATTGTGGTGGGAGGAGCATTTTGAAAACGCAATTTGTTTTTTTTTTCTTAGGATAATTTTTTTTAAAAAATCGAATCTTTAATTGTTGACCTTTTGCTATCGATCAAAACATGTTCTCTGTAACTATATGCACAAGATGTGAAAAGTTTCTGGTCTAATCAATTAAAGAATGTAACTTTATGCTCTGTGACTGACTTATGGTGTCAGAGGGTATCGGTTAAGCACTGAGCATCTGCTATGTTCCATGTACATAAAACACTTGGACTTCAGCAGATGTGCGTGATGCTTTTTGAGTATATTAGAAATCTCAAATATTTGGCACATTTTCAGAGCCGCTTATGAAGTAGGTCTGTTCGTTTGAGCACCTTCCCCCGGTTCGCGGTTAAATTTAGTTGGTAATAACGGCTGTTGCGAGAAACCCTAGACATTGACGGATTAATCGCTGTGTTGTGGAACTTTACATCTTAGAGCCAGTATGGATTCGCTAAGTGCGCGCTGGCTGCGAACATGGATGACGTGTTAAGAAGTTTACCAACATGTTTCTATATATATATATGTATATGTATTTTGTCTCTTGTAATGACATTTCATCAGAGACAATCAAAGGTTTCCAGGTACATGTAGTTTCCCTGGGCTGATTTCCTAAATATAGGAAGCTGCTATCTATAAAGGAACATATCAGCCAGTCCAAGTACATGTCCCCCGAGGAAAATAATGTTAAGCAAACTCAAGAGGCTGAGGTAATGTCTGTCTTAACGCTCACTTGGCTCCGCATCCCTTAACAACCCTCTCGGGGTGTGATACATGAATACACTAGCCAGCATCATAACCGCCTCGCTTTGTTAACCCTCCGAGTTCTCGCGAATATGTCGTCTGCTTTTCTACAAAACTCCAAAACTTTTCCGCTAATCGACTCTCTCGCCATCAAATTTGGAAAAGATTTTCAGGAAACTGTCTGCAAAGAACGCGTGTGCTCGTGAAGACGTCTTTGTTAGCTAGTATTTCTGTGGCTGTGGAGAGAAAACGTTCTGTGCTCTTCTGTTCTCTGGATGCTACACGGGAGTCGACATTATGTATCCATTCTAGAGGGTTAAAAGGGTACCAGCTGGAGCACTGCGCGTGGAGAGACGCTAGCACCAGACTAGCGAGGAAAAGAAATGCTATCTGTTTAGTCGTGAGTAACTAAGAAAACCCTCTGGGTTAATAAGTTTTTTACCCAAAAAAACTGGTAGGGCTCAGAATTCCCGTATACTCGGAACGCTGAGGACCCTGCATCTGGGTCCGCAACCATCTTTAGATTGAATTTTTCTTCTTTTGATTCACCTTGATTGATTGTGTGGCCGGAGACGTAACTTGTGGCCTTGTGGACTGACACACATGAGAAATACCAGGGATTTTTCCGATTATTCCGGTCAGAGACAAGAAAGAAGGGCACCGTAACCGGAGCTAAAGGAAAAGGTTGGCAATGTTTTTTGTCTTCCGTTGTTATCATATCATCCACCGCTCCATTATGATAAAATAAGTCACATTTACCGATCTGCCATATACTTAATTTATTCCCCGTGGTGATAGTAAGTGATGAGAGAATGAATGCTTTGCAAATGAAAGCGTCACAACATCGTTTTTGTGACGTATAGATAATGGACGTTTTGGTGTGGACGTTTGAATTGATGCACAAACGTATTGCGCATTTTTCGTTGAAGATCGGGACAATAAATGGCATCGAGGACCACAGTTTACCTTTTTTCGAGTAAACAGCATGGCTGCTCACTGCTCGTGTTTGATAACTCGCAGGTTAATGAGGCGGGACTATATTTCAGGGTGGCCTAATTAAAGCACCTGTCCAATTGCATAATTGCTTGGGAAAGGACCCGCGAGCTAATCACGTTTTAAACGCTCCTCTACGCCTCCAGACCACCAGGTATGCTTTTCTAACCTTGTATCCACATCAGTTCAACGTGTGAGAGACTTTCGCCATCACCTCATCTCCGTCAATCATCAGCGCTAGATAAGAGCCGCCATTTGAAGTATGTCCTATACATCGTGCCTCGTTCTAAGGCCGCGGACGTTATCGGTTACAGCCCGTGTGGAGAACGCCATCGCCGTCCGAGCCTTCAGTGTGACAGCCTATCAAAAGGCTGTTGGTGCAAATAGACTAGTGTAGACGTTCATGTTATCGTTTAAGCCAATAAACCAATCAAACTCAAATTACTTCGACACCTCAGGGAATCCCTTATAACCATACCATTTAGTTTCTGCTGTGCCGAAGCGTGAATATTTACTCAAACATCGCTCCGTCCATATTTCAAAATTTATCTGAACAGAATCCTTTATGCTTTCTCTTACTATTTCCCAATTCATAAAGTCTTACCTCAATTAAAAACAAACTAGCAACCTACTCCAGAACTTTAACTCTCATTGCTCTAAACATGCTCATATCCCTCAACAATTCTCAATTTCCACAGTTCCCAAGATATTCCCAATTTCTACTGGGTTCTCAAACGGGAACTGTGTTCTCAAACGGGAACTTTGACATTGAGCTTTAGTGACTATATTAGGATTGTGCCTCTGCCTTTCGTGTGACCCTATGAACGACACGGTTGGGATGGCGAGGCAAAGGGGCCATATGTCAATTTCATAAACAAGGCTATCCTAGCTTCAACATAGGATTCCGCCCAAGATCATGGTAACGGAGAGCTGCGCAAGAACTTGTTAAGAGGCCATTAGTTTGGATGGATTTCGTATTTATCGGGATAGACTGTTTGACTACTATTTTATTATTAATCCTGTATTCAAAGATGTACCTCCATCTGAAAGTTTCGTCCAAGGAGTGACTTAGATCTGGCATTTTCTTTTCACCCCAAGATTCATCTTTGTGTCATCCATTCGTCATTTTCGCCATCGCTATCGTGGATGGCCTGTATACAAAAGTAAAGGCCAGATTTTCATGTGTGTATGGGAACATTCTATAAAGCCATCACTGGAAGTGACTTTGTTGGTAAAGTGCAAAGTTCATATTGACAGGATTTTTCGATGCTGTTCATCTCATCTCTGCATTCTTCACTGCCGTGTTATTTATTGTATCTTGGAAAATCATCCACCCATTTCGTAATCACGGAAAGATTAAGCAAACTTTGCATATTTAACAAATAAAGCGCGGGTTAGGGTGGAACCCTGCCGAACACCCCAGCGTGAGTGAAAAACTTCTATCCTGGTTAATTCTGCTGTCACTATGGTGTGAGAAATTCCAGCTCACGGGTGGACAGACCAACACTCATTGTCATTCAGTACTGACATTATTTTAAATATACGCCCATCAGGATGTACGTGGAAAAAGGTTGGTATTAACGTCTGCATGCGGTAAATGTGGCTAAGTGTAAATCGTGCTGGTGTGGTCTGAATGAGTGCATGTCTTTGTTAGATGTCTGGTCACAAACATTTTCCATAACTGTCAGGTGATTACATGTGACGTTAACAGAAGAAAGTCACACGTTTTCGATGTTTACGTTATGCTTTTACATCTTCATATGTCATTGTATAGGTAAACAATACACTGCAACTCGTGAATACTTTTTCAGCTGTCGGTCTAATCTTTCCAGGATGCCGTTTTTTCTTCAAATTCAATGTTTAAATAATCATTTTTATGTAAAAGTATCTGAAATAATCTTCATGTAGTGATATGGGGAAACAGCATAATTTTACTCACAATATACAAGATATGCACTGAAAAACGTTATTATGCATGCTACAACGTTGCTCTTTGTGACCCATGGGGTTAGTCTTTACTGCTTAGGCTTTACTGCATAATGTACTAAGAACCAGATATCTGCATGTGGAGGATATTTCTTATTGTTTTGTTAGAGTTGTCTGCCGCATCCTTTGTCTACAGTGTTACATATTCTGCTCTTAACTAAAATTGTCTCAGCAATACTATGAGGCCTACTGAAATCTGTGGATACATTTCCCCCTTCTTGTTTGAACGTCTTTAATCTCCAAATATGGACGTCTGTGTTCCTTGGACCACACGAATCGCACGTGGCGTCAACCTCCAGGATCTTCTGCTGTCAGAATGACATAAAACCTTGTTCTGTTTTCCTTGTCATGAGCTATCCTGTCAGTATCTTCCAGACCCCTCTGGGCAATCCTTACGGGCCGGCTGGCACGACGGGCGAAAAAAATAATTGTGTTTACCTTCGTACTCTGTACGTAGGGATTCTGCAAAGAGCTCAACCTTCCCCTTGTTTTCTTAACCTGTCTGGCGCCTGTTTTGCTTCTTCCGCGAGTTGCACTCTACAGCTGGATTTCCCAAGCAGCCAGTCGTTCTCCATCATGATTAAGCAAATGTTAACCTCTTTATAGGTGTATTAAGTGGTCATTTTGACAGGGTTAAGAGTTTGCAGGCAGAAATTTATATGTGTGGAAATGAAGATTTGCATCTGTTCTCTGCGTTCGTGCTTTTTTATTATTATTTTTTCCTTAAATATGTGCATGGAAATTTAGATTTCTTTTCGGTTTCACATTTCGCTGAAACATGTACCAGTGTAATTATTTGCACATCATTCAATTTTTGTATACAGCCATACAATATTCACATCCTATCGCTGCACAGATCGCACACACATACCAACATGGAACTGAATAAATATAGCATAGATATCAGATCAAGATCCAGCAGTTTTCTTTGACTGGAATGCTGGAAACTGTGACATGTCAAAAACTGTGATATGTCAAAAACTGGGGAAAATACAACATGATTTTTTGCTGTTTAATTCCATCTCCTGACAAAAACGTTTCTCTTTCTTCATGAATTATTACAATACTGATCCCGGCCGTACGTGGGAAGGTCTTCCAGCAACGTGCGGATGGTCGTGGGTTTCCCCCGGGCTCTGCTCGGTTTCCACCTACCATAATGCTGACCGCCGTCGAATATGTGAAATATTCTTGTGTAGGGCGTAAAACACCAATCAAATAAATAAAACAATGCTGCCCCGTATTTATGATATATTTCGTTGCACGTTGGTTTTTTCTTTTTTTAATTCGTTTTATGTTATATATTTGAACGCCGTCATCAATAATGTTATATATTATTTTAATTATTTTAATGCGCCATTTACTAGGTTATTGAGAAGCCTCTTGGGTTTAGGTCACAGCCCAACTCCAGAGACCTGGCCCCGTTGGCCCAGGCACATTCGTGGCAATATGGAGTTTCATGGATGTGAGCCAACAAAGGTCACTCTGTAGCAACATCTTTTTCGTTTTGCACCTTTAATCTTCAATGATATCTCGACAAAATGAAAATCTCATAAGATAAAAACATTGCTATTGTTGGTTTTGATCTTGATCATTGTTTCAAAGTCTTACCCTGAAAAAAACTTAATGTTTTTGATGAAGTGAAACACACACACAAATTAATATCAAGTCATAGGTCTGCTCGATGAGGTCACTCCTCTTATACTTCTATCTAACTCTGACTGAAATTTCCTTCGGTGATCATTCTTATACATCGATTCCTTATAAACCTTATACAGCTGGATACATCTGAAATAGCCGGACTTTGCCAAACAGTATATACATCTGCTCCATCTATAAAGCATTCATAGCTTGAAAATCTGTGTCCATGTACGATATGTATACATTATGGGGCAGGCTAAATGTTCTCTACAGGCATTCCAAGAAAATGTTACTAGTCTGCCAGTGGTGAGCCTGTGGTATGCCTATGGTGCGCATGTGATGGGTGTATGGTGTGTTTGTGGTTCATCCTTAGACGGTGAGTCAGTGTCGAGTCCGTTTTGAGTCTATGGTGAATCTGTGATGAGCCAGTGTCGAGTCCTTGACGGGTCTGTGGTGAACCTGTGATGAGTCTGTAGTGTACCTGTGATCAGTCTGTGGTGAACCTATGGTGAGCCAGTGTCGAGTTCGTTTCGAGTCTGTGGTGTACCTGTGATGGGTCTTTGGTGTACCTGTGGTGAGCCAGTGTCGAGTTCGTTTCGAGTCTGTGGTGTACCTGTGATGGGTCTTTGGTGTACCTTTGGTGAGCCAGTGTCGAGTTCGTTTCGAGCCTGTGGTGTACCTGTGATGGGTCTTTGGTGTACCTGTGGTGAGTCAATGTCGAGTTCGTTTCTAGTCTGTGGTGTACCTGTGATAAGTCTGTGGTGTACCTGTGGTAAGCCAGTGTCGAGTTCGTTTCGTGTCTGTGGTGTATCTGTGATGAGCCAGTGTCGAGTTCGTTTCGAGTCTGTGGTGTACCTGTGATGAGTTTGTGGTGTACCTGTGACGAATCTGTGGTGTACCTGTGATGAGCCAGTGTCGAGCCAGTGGCGAGTTTATGGCGAGTCTGTGGTGTGCCAGTGGCAAACCTGTGGTATGCCTATGGTGCGCGTGAGATGGGTGTATGGTGTGTTTGTGGTGTATCTTTACACTGTGAGCCAGTGTTGAGTCCGGTTTGAGTCTATGGGGAACCTGTAATAAGCCGGTGTCGAGTCCGTTTTGAGCCTGTGGTGAGTCAATGTCTGTGGTGTACCTGCGGTGAGCCAATGTCGAGTCTCTTGTGAATCTGCATGTGGTGTGCCTGTGGCAAGCCTGTAGTAAGCCTGTGGTTAATCTGTCTACCTGCGGGGAGCCACTGAGTGTCGAGTCTGCGATGTACCTGCAGTGAGCCACTGAGTGTCGAGTCTGCGATGTACCTGCGGTGAGCCAGTGAGTTTCGAGTCTGCGATGTACCTGAAATGAGCCAGTGTCAAGTCTCTGTTAAGTCTGTGATGTACCTGAAGTGAGCCAGTGGCGAGTTTGTGGTGAGTGTGTGATAAGTCTGTGGTGAGCCAATGGCGAGTTTGTGGTGAGCCTGTAGTGTGCCTGTAGTGTACCTGTGGTGTGGTAAGCCTGTAGTAAGCCTGTGGTTAGTCTGCCTACCCGCGGTGAGCCACTGAGAGTCTCTGTTAAGTCTGTAATGTAGCTGAAGTGATCCAGTGGCGAGTTCGTGATGAGTCTGTGGTGTGCCTATGGTGATCCAGGCTGGAGTTTGTGGTGGGTCGGTGGTGAGCCAGTGTCGAGTTTGTGGTGAGCTATGCAGGAGTTTGTGGTGAATTTCTGGTGATCCTTTGTGTGAGTCTGTGGTGTGCCTGTGTTCCTTTGAGTGAGTCTGTGGTGTGCCTGTGTGCCTGTGGCGAGCCAGTGTCGAATCTGTGGTGAGCCAGGGTGGAGTTTGTAGTGAGGCTGTGGTGAGGCTGTGGTGAGGCAGTGTCGAGTCTGTGGAAAGGTAGTTGACTCGTTGGAGATTTGTCCACAGGCCTGTACAGTAGCTTCACGATAATAGTAGTGAAGACAGGTGAAATCTCACTCGAGGAATGATAGAAAAGCCATATAAAAAAGTGTGCTAGTGACGAGCCAGTGACACCCTATCGATAACCCTGTGGACAACTTAGTTGAAGTGATGACTGTTAAGCATGACATCATTGAAAGCGAGGCAACAATGTACCAAAGTGCCGGGATTCTCTTGTAAAACAAAACCAGACATTATCTCGAACATATGTCAGCTTTAGGCGAGTATTTATTGTTACAGCATTTTTTACACTCGATCCTTCAACAGAACGGATGATATCTGCACTCGGAATGTAGACGGTATGTCTGTACATTAAATACACCAATTCTCCGACGATTCCGTTCATTTCAAACAGTTATTATCCGGTGATATTCCCCGGCTTTCAATATCCGAAGGTCCCTAAGAGGCACGGGAGTTTACTTTACGATTTTCATATATACATGCAGATGTGCAGCCACCATCATATGATTCCACTCATGCTGACTTCCTCTCCGGTCGTACGTGGGAAAGTCTGCATGCCAACAACTTGCGGACAGTCCTGGATTTTCCACGTGCTGTTCCGGTTTCCTCTTATCATAATGCTGGCCGCCGTCGTATAAGAGAAATATTCTTGAGTATGGCGTAAAACACTATTCAAGTAAATAAACAAATAAATAACTATTACATAATTGTGATGGTATGCCCAATTAAGGTGTTATGAATAATTATGTAACAATTCTGCCTAAAAGAATGTGCATTCTGATCGTATGTATTAGGCCTATAAGCAAATTGTATCGTAAAAATTAAGGGTATTATAAAACATCTTGTTTAAGACAGAGAAGGCCATGGTGGTTTATACTGTAGATCTGTGCATCTTTCTCTTGTTCTTTGTAAACAATTTTGCGTTGTCCTTAATTATAATTTTGACAGTTGGCATAATTCCACGTGCTGTAGCTGAAAAAGCAGCTGGCTTTTATGATAACCGAGTGTGTATTGTTGCTTGATTATAAAACGTTCGCTCAAGTCATTCACTTAAAACTGCTGCTAAAGTTTGACGCTTGTAAACAAAGAAAACTCCTAAGAAGCCAGGGGCACTATATATGAGTTTTTAAACCATCTGGGTCTGTTCTACGAAACAGATGTCCGTCATGTTTTATACGCACAATTCCGTGTCTGACAGGAGTAAAACCTCACCGACCGTTCGCCCCTCCATTAATTTCTCGTAACACACCTCGAAATAGAACACAGAGCCGACTTAACTCACATAACCAGACTTCTGTTCTTATCGCCACACTACAGTTATTAACAGCAGAGGGTAACTGGCTCAGGCCACTGTTATTTGATAGTTTCTCATGACCCTTTGTTTTTAAATCACTGATGATATAAGCGATAATTATTAATTATTATGTGTCTCGCTGGCTAAGTTGATTAAAGCGTTGGCTGCATGGCAACAATCAGGCCCCGGCTTGACCAATGAGGTCGGGTGTTCATATCTTCCACCGTCTGTTTTGGGAGGCGCTCCAGGCGCTCGTGCAGGTTTTCTCTGCACAACTGACCGCCCTTGTGTAAATGAAAATTTCTCGAGTACGACATTAAACCCCAATCAATTAAATGTTAATGACCAGTTATCGATTTGTTGCCCAATTTGTGCAAACTTGACTTGGAACAGAGTTGATAAGAAATAACAAAATATACTATTAATCTAAAGTTTATTTTGCATAAGTATGTACAGCAACTACTTGTTGCGGATAAGGCTGAGTTCCATATTACTGGTTCACCCATTCGTCACAGTGTTTCCACGGCCCGTGCGTTGTCAACTGCGATTCCACTACACCGTCAGTCCACCCCGGCAATAAATTCTCGTCTGATGCGTTAAAAATTGAACATGTTAATTATATTTGCTATATGCGTCGCACGGAGCACGTGGAAACACTCTAACGTATTTATGTAATTCTCATTCTCCGGGATAAATAACGGACGATAAATCACAAACGCAGTCCCGTGCTCGTGAAAACAGAGCATAAGATGCTGAAAACGGACGACGTCTTTCGCACTGTGACAACTCGAAATTGCGTGTCACGACACTGCTTACATCTTTGCTACACTGGGTCACGAGGAACGAAGAAGTATTTATGTGCGGCCTTTAGGGTTCTGAGTACAGCTAAATCTGGCGCCGGCATCCATACATATGAAGCTGTTCCGCTACAACACATGGTGAAGCTTTATAACACAAACAACGCACAAGACGTATTGGTTTGGGATAAAGGCAAATTCGCATTTGATGCCAACAGAAGTTTGGGTTTCATTATAGAGCAATGCATCAATGGGAAGTGATATTTTCCTCTTTGAATAGGCAAGTATAAGTTACTGATGATCGCTCAGACCAAAATCCATCAACATTCCGTGCGTGTTTTCTCAAACTTGTGGACTTGATCCTGCGTGGTATTTGTGAAGAAAAGAGAAACTACCTTTGTTATTTATTACTGATTAAAAACGACACCTCTTGAGAATATAATTAACATGCGACATGTAGTCTTTTTAAACATCTATATATTGATAACACCAAAGCCTTAAGACCCAAACTTTTAATAAATGTTATATCCACGTGTTAGCAGTGGTGGAGCCGCAAAAGAATCTGTAATATTAGGTTAACACTGTCCATAAAGTGTGAGAAATATAACACATTACAAAATGAGCAGGAAATCTTATAGTCTAACACTAAATGTCAAAGTATATCCACCACTTGAAGGTGTTGTGATCTGCATTGTAAATGTTAAAAATCTTCGAATAAAAACCTTATTTTTCAACATTTTTAAATAATATGTTGGTACTAACTTTTTAAAGCATATAATTTTTATATATCGTATATTATTTTAACACTTCAAATGTCGCCTTTTTAATATTTTCGTGTTTAATACTGCACATATATGTGTTTCAAGTTTAATTATGTTGTGTCCAACACACATGTACTTGTACCTTCCTACATCGTTTCTGTTTCATCACAAATGTTATATCGGTTTAGTTTTTGTACTTTTTTGTCTTATTTTCTTCTGCGAATTTGACATAGAAATGAACGGTCTTAATTTTCAGTTTGCACAGATTTAATGGTTTCCTCAAATTTAACTACAGACTGTATACATTCCCATTCTATTTTACGTAAAAATGCATGGTAAGATGTCATGTGTATAGCATGTCGACTGGTTATAAGCCAATAAAAAAAATAAGCACCAAGCAATTTTATATTGTTTTTTTTCCTCAGTATTAAATAACGCTTTAACTCAACAGCTAGGGTAAGTATTCATTATCAATTGTGGCTTCGATTTCCGCCAGATTTTCACATTTCAGGGCAATAATCCAGGAGCTATTCTTTCAACACAACACAGTGTTGTGGCAAAAGTGCACATCCACATTATTTTGTGTACCAGCAGTACACAACTTGTGTAATTCATTTAACATACCCACAGTGACCCGTGTAAATGTGTGTGTACCGCTGATGCGCATGTCACTGCGGATGTGCAAATTTCTACACAATCATTTTTAGAGAGTAGCACGTAGCGTGAAAACAGATTGGTCGGTAATCACAGTTCACAGTACTCAGTACCGAGCGTGCCCACCGCTAGCATCACGAAGAGCGTGAACTATGATTACCGACCACTCTGTTTTCACGCTGCATTAGCTCCTGGATTATTGCCCTAAAATGTGAAAATCTGGTGGAAATTGAAACCACAACTGACAATGTATACTCACCCTAATGTTTCATTGAGTATACATTTGGTACGATATTACCAAATCTTCCACACAAACGTCGATAAAAACTTTGATTTTGTAAGCTAAGTCTGACTACGTTCAACGTATGTATAAGGTTCATGTATATTGAGTTATACTGAAACAGTCTGACTAGCATTCCAAAGAAGGCAGAAAACTGGCACATCAACACGTATGTGTATTGTTTGCCTGTTCGGGTAATATATTTAGGCCGATATTTTGACCAGTATATCAACAATATTCCTCTAAGCACAGCATTGACTATCAGGAAGCACATTACACCTAGGTGCTTTGATAAGAAAACACACTGAGAGAACAGAGTTTGCAGATAAATTGCCAACGTTTGGGCTTGCCGTGATTATCCCTGGGTACAGCTAGTTATATAAACCCCCTGGGGGCGAGACGACCCGGGCTGAGGAGGGCTGGATGCTCTCAGAGACCAACACACCGCTCTCGCCTCGGCCGGCTCTTCGATTATCATTCTTAGGGGTATCGTGTGACTGCGCTGTACGGTACCTAAATTCTTCGTCTATTCAGGTTGTCCCTGAAACCGTTTGGATTGTTTCTTGCGGTGTACGGTTTTATCCTTCGCGTGCGCCTGTAGTTCGACTGACGTAATAAAGCATAAATGATAAACACACGTACACAGAGGCGTGTTTCAATGCAAAGTTTGGTCCGGTTTTTTTTCTCTCTAGATTTCTTTACCTTTGGTTTTGATGCCTCAGTCATACAGAAACAATTAGCGATCGACGGCGCGCGAAACTTGACAGTTTGTGCAGTAGTCCAGTTGAATGAATGAACAAATGCTTGTTTTTAACGTCGTACTTAACAATTTTTCAGTCATATGAAGATGAGGAGTCAAAAGATGTGTGTATATAAGCTTTGTCTTCTTGTGGCAAGGTGAGCCCATGTCGCCCAAGTGCTGCTGCCACTGAAGTAGCCTATGGAGCTAGTCTCCCACATGGAATCTGCGAACTGCGCCTATTTTGTCATGGAGTTTGTCAAGTAGACATGTCAATATGTGGTGATATGCCCCCTATCAAGGGTTACCTGATCACTGTTATAGAAGTTAAATATTAGCGAGTGCAGAGTAAAAAACAAGTTATCCAAAAATATAAAATGAACACCTAATAAAAAAATCTGAACGTTAAAGTCGTTTCATTTGGTAATTTGGTATTTTTTTTAATAATCACCAACTTTTAATCGATATGCGTTTTCTTTACAATCCGATACCATCATCTCTTGGAAAATAAAATGTTATGTTATGTTATGGTTACGCTGCACGCGGGCCATATTTTGATTTATGAAGAGCGAGAAAATATTAAATGAACTCAAGGGCGTTAACTCTCGAGGCCATCTTTTGATTATAAACGCTTTGTCTTCGATTACATAATGCATGTGATTTTATTTTTGTCGTGGTTATGTTTATCACCCCTGTGGTGATAACTAATGACTTAGTTTTAGTCACAATGTATATTCTTCGATATTTCGAAACATTGGTAATACTGTGGCTTAGCAAAGTAACCATTTGATCTTCCAAATCTGGTCTATTCACGAAATTTGGCATTTTCTTCGTCTTTGACACTTGCTGCTCTTCTGCGTGGGAGGCGCGTAAGGTAGAGTGACGAACTGATTTATATGACAAATCTCACCGACGTCTCAAGGAAACTGGAACAGAAATTATCAAAGAGTTTAACTGCGCTCGGCGACCAGTTCGAAGTTAAACTGCACAAGTTCTTTGTGCTTTTCAAAGAAGACGATTAAGGCAGGTATGTTGGTATTAAAACAGTCTCTGTGAGCTACATTTGAAGCACTCAACTTGGAAGCGTGAGTCAAATCCGCGGCCTGATTTTCCACTTGAGTGATTTTCATTCAGATGACTGAATTTAGCGCGAAGTTTAACTGCCGCAGTTGCGTTTATCACTTATGCTGGTGGCGGAAAAGTACTTGATAATATACTTAACTTCCTTTTGACATTGTCGTTTGAATAAGTTAGTCAGATTGACATTTTCCTTGGCTATTTCATGAATGACACTGACGCATTGACTGACAGTTTAAAAGTTTTCGATCAGTAACATAATAAAATATAATAGTTAATGATTTTAAACACAGTTTAAATCATTGGCAAGCTGCCTGGAGAGTCGCCCTTGCTATTTTTTCTTGTCATTAACCACTTCTCAGATGCTCATTGTAAAAAGCAGATTCGTCAGTAAACTGATGTCATATCCTCATCAATCTCATTTACACAGCAGCGCCAACTTTACAACTCTCATTGTAAAGTTCAAGGCATTGCCTTTGTTTTTTCATTGACCCATATTTTCAGCTGTTCACTATGAAATCTAGGTGTTTTTGAATGAAACAGACTCTGCAGCAATCAACACTATGGACTCCTCCAAACATAAATGTTTGTACAGAGTTGCATAAGTGAAAACTTCTTCAGCACAATGTAAAAAAGACCAGTTAATCAGTCAGTGAATTTTTTTTTTTTTTACCGATACAACTAACTCAGTGTTTGAAGTTTTTACTAATTATAGTATCCCTAGTTATAAAGTGAGTTGTAAAGATATATATCTTTGTATCATGCCACGTCAAAATGTGACTGTAGCTATTTAAAGGGATCACGAATTGTTGCTGATTGGCTGACAGAGGAGAAAGGACATACTGGACTAAATCATCTTAATGTGGTCCACATCAGATAAATTTGAATTACTGGCACCTACAAGTAAAATTCAGATTAAGACTTATACACTCTTGCCTGTTTCGCATGGTAGCCAAAGAGCGACAATTCTGTATCCATGTTTGTAGCACGCCTTTTCCCCTTTGTACAAATGGGATAGGTATCTGACCTGTCTGATTTAAAAGGTAAGTGTAACATTACGTTATACAGTAAAACTATTGTGTATATGCGCTGTACTGCGATTTCACAGTCTACAATTAATATCGATCCGAAACAGAAAGACATGGGCAATATGTGAAAGTATATAAATATACAATACATGTATTTGTTTATTATTTTTCAGAGGCATTACATAAATGCATTAATATGTTGGAACATTGCATGTTCCTTTGCATAGATTAATAATTACATTTAGGTATTCAGATATACCCGGTGCATAAAGAAAAAAAAAGCACAGTAAAAGTGAATGTGTTGACCACTTTGTCTATCTTTTGTGTTCGATAAAATCCCTGTGTAAGCAAAAACTGACCCTTCAATTATCTGTACCTGTGCAGATTTAGCTATTGTAAGGGGCCTCTGTGGCTCAGTTGGTGCACTGTCCATCTGTATGATTGCTTTTGCTCTGGAATGACAAGCTCTAACTTGACCTTTGACCCTGTTGACATTTACCCAGAAATCCTTTCCAGTGATAATCTACATGTGCTAGGTGTACATAACAAGAGCTTGATTGTTGGCTCAGTGGAGTGAAATGTGACAGCCTATGTAGGTGTTTACATCATTATTATATATGACAGCTTAACTACTTTTTGAGGTAATGTTATGACAAGATTGTAAATATTAGAGGTGATATGTATATGTATACATATACTTGTAGATGGAGGTGTACATGTAGGGGCCTGCTTTAGAACCTTGCAATTGGCATACATTGCCAACATGCCAACAACTGATGCCAGCCAAAGTTATTCAAACTTAAACTGTATGTCTACACCATGGTCATGTTCGTTATGTATACAGTACCCATGCAATAAGCGGGGTGCATGCTCAAAATTGTAAACTGAAAAGCCACCATTTAATTTTGTCTGATCTTGATGCTTTTATCAATTTGCTGTTTTTCAAAGCTTTCCAATAATATTAATCTGTCTTCAACATGAAAAATTGCTGGGATAGTCCACATTTTTCCACAAATTAGGCAATTTTGAGGCTTTGGTATTTTTTTACACTTTTTTCCTTCTATGAAAATATGTATCCTGCCCGTGAAACAACAATGTAAAAATTGCTGTGGCCTAATGTCCTTTTCAAAAAGGACTAATGTGTTACATGGAATTCAAATAATTTTGAAGTTTAAAATGTCTTTGATATTATAATTTATCAAGTCTTTATTAGATTGCGTAGTTAGCCTCGTATACATGTAATTTGACTTTTCACATTTTCTCAATTTTAGCCCAATTTTTCCGTCCCAAAACAAAAAGGGCACCCAAATAAATGTTCATGTAATTTGTATTTGTCCCTGATCTACATTTTCATGTGCGTCTTGGCTGATGATCCCGTAATCTTTCTGCCATGAGCCGTAAAATTCAATGAGTTAATGAAAAAAAACCTAAGAGTGAAAGAAATATGAATTATTAATAAGGAATGACAAGAAATTGTGTGTATATGCACAGCTACTGTATGTCGTTTTGTGCAGCCAGTGCCAGTGCAGAAATCATAAATCATCTATGTAACTCCTTTTGAGCAGAAATATTTCATAAGATCTTCCGTGTAATTCTATTCTAACCAGCAGAAATATTTAATAAGTAGGACACACAGTCTGTCAGAGTGATCCGTGTCTGACTAAGAAATGTCTGTGCAGAGTGCAGATAAGCTGTGTGTTTATGCCTTCTGAATACACAAGATGCACTCACTGACCTCATTGCATATTCATGAAGGGCTATCTTTCAAATAGGTTGAGTCATGTGGTAATCTGGGAATCGTTAGCTTACAGGGTGTGATTATATACCCTGGACTTTGGAAGACCAGAAGAATATAAAAGTGTGTGTTAAAGGAGAGGGTAGAGAGCAGATCCATGCCCTGTGAATCTTAACCTTAAACTGTACACATTATCATGTATGCAGGTGCTCACACGTTATCATGTATACAGGTGCACACACCTTATCACCTATACAGGTGCACACACGTTATCACATATACAGGTGCACACACGTTATCATGTATACAGGTGCACACACGTTATCATGTATACAGGTGCACACACGTTATCACGTATACAGGTGCACACATGTTATCATGTATACAGGTGCACACACGTTATCATGTATACAGGTGCACACACGTTATCATGTATACAGGTGCACACACGTTATCATGTATACAGGTGCACACACGTTATCATGTATACAGGTGCACACATGTTATCATGTATACAGGTGCACACACGTTATCATGTATACAGGTGCACACACGTTATCACGTATACAGGTGCACACACATTATCATGTATACAGGTGCACACACGTTATCATGTATACAGGTGCTCACACATCACGTATACAGGTGCACACACGTTATCACGTATACAGGTGCACACACGTTATCATGTATACAGGTGCACACACGTTATCATGTATACAGGTGCACACACGTTATCATGTATACAGTATATTTCACTGTCTTACAGTGTACGTGTATATGACACAATGGTCAGTTTAATGTGAATCGTCTTGATGTGAGTTGTAACTTCCTCACTTGGCGTTCAACGACTGGTTGACTCGTATCATTATAATTGCTCAGGCAGGGTGGCTTAATTGTCTGCGGTAAGGCATCGCAGTGAAGCAGCACTAGATAAAAGAGCGGTAGAAATCTGTCCTGCACCAAGGGGGCACATTATATGCACCTTAAGGATTCCTTCGTTGTCATATGGCTGAAAAATTGTTAAGTACGACGTTAAACCTCAAGCAGTCACTCACTCACTCTAATGATCTAGGTGTCAGTAATTGATACATCCTAACTATGTTGGGGTCAAAAGACATCAGCAGAAATTGGGATTTTACAATCAAGATGATTATAGGGCATAAAATATACGTGTACTTGTATCTGTCTGTCTGTATCTGGTTATTTTTCTCCCACCATAATGCTGGCCACCATCATACTGTAGATTGCATTTATATCTTGGTAGAACAACAGCCTGTTGTGTAAAACACAACGAACAATCTTTTGATTACAGGTCTGAAATGAGCATTTCTGAATTAAAACCAGGGCTTTAATATAAGTCTTTATTTTTATTTTGTGCTCAGTAAATAAATAAGGGACCAGACATTTTGACCCATACACATATGTATCATACACTTAAGTGTGGATGCACTGTGTTTAAGACTCATATCTCCTGGTGTGGGGGAAGGGCTGTAGAGGTTTTTGTCAGGGTGACATTTGAACAGAACTTGACAGTCCTTGTGACAGTACTCTGCTATTCTCCCCCACCGTTCTTCCAGGCCTGATGATCTCTTTGGGTCCCTGTCATCATTTGATGTCTCTGTTCAATGTCAATGACTGGGTCAGGTATACCTTGTGTACAGTGTAGCTTTATTTACCAGCTAGACTGTGAACATTTACCAGTTCAAGTACATGAACAATTGTACCTCTAAGTCTATTTAAACACCATGGAACAAACCTGTTATAGTTCTTGTCACTCTGTGCATTGAAAACCAAGGCCATGATTGTGAATTTCATTTTTGATGTTTTAAAAATTCATCTGTTTGCTTAAGCATGTGTACAACTTACTGTTGTGTATCAGTAATTATTATAAGAGAGCCTCCCACAAGACCGAATTGTTCTGTTTAAGTAAGGCATACCAGCTAACTTCTTTTTATTTATTTGTTTATTATTTATTTGATTGGTGTTTTACGCCATACTCATGAATATTTAACTTGTATGACGGCGGCCAGCATTATGGTGGGGAAAAAAACAGACAGAACGCGTGGGAATCCCACGATCATCTGCAGGTTGCTGACAGACCTTCCCACGTACGGCCGAAGAGAAAGCCAGCATGAGCTGGACAGCAACCGCATTGGTGAGATGGTCCTGGGCTGCTACGATCTGCTAGTGTGTTAACCGAGCCAGGGAGGCCCCAACTTCTTTTTACAAATGAAGGCTTCAGTTCAGTTCAGTTTAGCATCATATAACACAGGATTAGAATTTGTATTCAGGTGAATATCTATTGTAAGTCAAAAACACATTTAGATGTACTGTACATGTTCACTGGAGTGTATGATATGTTTGGCTTTTTGTGGGTTAACCTTTAGCTTTTAATTATTATTGTCTTAACTGAAGTAATTAACCTTAATGCTTGCAGATGTTAGTTTGCTCACTGGAGTGTGACGAAAATCCTTTGTGAGAAAACATGCGCCGGTTTTACCCAGGAAATACTGTGTGCTGTTACACAAAGATCTAAAATCCTACTTCACACAACACATAATCAGACAGGTCTTAGATGTCATTTTAGAAGTGGATTAAGTAGCAGAATTATTGTCAATTGGGAATACACTTTCTGAATATAGCACAGATTCTAGTGCTGAAAATTGGACCACTGAGGGTTTAGAACCAGTGTCCTCAGGGTCAGGCACCAAATCGCCAGAAATACATGTTAGCACCTCCCTTAAGGGTGTGGTGTCATTTGTGATCATCAGAGGGGTAATGCATGTTTGCTGTAAAGTCTACCGGACAACTACCTTCTATTTTATGGAAGACCTGTTGGTCGAGTGGTCTAGACGGTTAACATGTATTGATTGTGATTTGATGCCCGACTCTGAGGACGCTGGTTCGAAACCCACAGTGGTATCAGCCAATTTTCCGCGCCAGAATCTGTGCTATATTCAGAAAGTGTAATCCCTATTTATAACGATAATACCGTTACAGCTCACAATGTTTGGTGTACTTATATGATTTACCTGGGTGATGCACCGATACACACAAACACACCTTAAAACTATATTGTATGTAGATTAGCATCTCTCAGCTGTGACTTCAGCATTTCTGATTGGTTCCTTGATAGGTACACAGAAATACCTCTCTGTGCTTTATCAATCAAAGGTGTTTAAATTACTGAAGCCGTAAGTAAGGTGGTATATTACAATGACCCAAAATTTCACCAAAACAGTACAGTTTTAGAGGCAAATAAATATCATAAAATATTAGTCATGGAGTAAAAGTTAATTTTTTTCCAAACCTCAAAACACATGTGGGTTGCCTCCATGGATGAGGTGGTCTGCACGCCAGAGCGGTACAATGACCCAGGAGCCTCTCTCACCAATGTGGTCACTGTGAGTTCAAGTCCAGCTTCCTCACCAGCCATAAGTGGGACGGTCTACCAGCGTGAAAACACCAATCAAATAAATAAATCAAATCAAAACACATGTCTAAGGTCATTAGAACTCTCATAATCCAATGAACGGATGACCCTAATTCTTCAACCACCTCTGTAACATATTTTGAAACATTCTCAGAGAACTACATGTATAGGTTTTAGAGAAATAATTTGCACAGTTTTATGAAGCTGACATATTTTGTGACTCAAACAAATCCTGATATTGTCATTTTAATGATAATTATGTGAATAAATTTCACCAAAAAAAGGGCTTCAGAGGTCGAAAAGATTGAAGATTTGTAAAGCGTATATGTACTTACATGTAACAGTCATGAACAACATTTGAGGTCACTTCTATATGCAAACAGTATAATACTATGGCATTGGATATGGATTTCTCTGACTGATACATGTAATTGTTTTGTAAACTTTGCAAAATGTTCAGAAATCATCCCGCAGCTATATGGGGTGATTTTATCACTGTTTTTCGAAAGAGAAACAAATTATTAAATGGTATTACATGAGTGACTTGTTTCAGTGGCATTTGGAATCTGGGTAAGATGTACATGTACATGACAAATGTAAATGTAGTTTGCTCATCCATTCCTCGTTATCTCCTGGCCAGTAGATCTTTTCTTGTTTTTCTGTTTGTCCTAAATTTCCAAAATCAAATCCACAATCCAGATTTCTCATGGCCAGTAGATCTTTTTTTGTTTCCTGGTTGTCCTAAATTTCCAATATCAAGTCCACAATCCAGATTTCTCATGGCCAGTAGGTCTTTTTTTGTTTCTTGGTTGTACTAAATTTCCAATAACAAGTCCACAATCCAGATTTCTCATGGGCAGTAGATCTTTTTTTGTTTCCTGGTTGTACTAAATTTCCAATATCACATCCACAATCCAGATTTCTCCTGGCCAGTAGATCTTTTTTTGTTTCCTGGTTGTCCTAGATTTCCAATATCAAGTCCACAATCCAGATTTCTCATGGCCAGTAGATCTTTTTTTGTTTCCTGGTTGTCCTAGATTTCCAATATCAAGTCCACAATCCAGATTTCTCATGGCCAGTTGGTCTTTTTTTGTTTCCTGGTTGTCCTAAATTTCCAATATCAAATCCACAATCCAGATTTCTCATGGCCAGTTGGTCTTTTTTTGCTTCCTGGTTGTCCTAGATTTCCAATATCAAGTCCACAGTCCAGATTTCTCATGGCCAGTTGGTCTTTTTTTGTTTCCTGGTTGTCCTAGATTTCTAATATCAAGTCCACAATCCAGATTTCTCATGGCCAGTAGATTTTTTTTTTTGGTTTCCTGGTTGTCTTAAATTTCCAATATCAAATCCACAATCCAGATTTCTCATGGCCAGTAGATCTTTTTTTGTCTCCTGGTTGTCTTAAATTTCCAATATCAAGTCCACAATCCAGATTTCTCATGGCCAATAGATCTTGTTTTGTTCCCTGGTTGTCCTAAATTTCCAATATCAAATCCATAATCCAGATTATACCAAAAAAGTAATCCCTTGTGTACATGTATATCAAGTTAAGTGTTTCTGATCATAATCGTATACCAGGTACTGTATACACTGCAGTCATGGCAGTAGATATCATTGTCTCTTTGTGTGTACATCTACATGGGACAGGAAATGCTCATGTCATCACTAAAAAAAATTTGTTGGGCGTAACCCAATCTTTTCAGAATAATCTTAAGCTCAGTCAGTTGGGAATTTCATTTCTGTTTTATTCTCGCAGGCGTAAAAGATAGTGATATAAGTTTTCATTAGGGCCATTTTTGGAGAATGCGTGGGGCTTACATGCCTAATAAACATGTTTGTAATGATGGCTTCAGACAAGCCGTTGTGAGGCTACACAGAGATTACAACATTGAATCACTTACACATGAATTGACTAGTCTCAGCGTGACAGTTGTTCTAGTCTATTGAGTACTTCCATTTGTACCGGTCACATTTACACATGTTGCTTTGTATGTCCTCCGTGTACAGTGACACCATTGTGGATTGCCTTACAAACTCTTTGTGGGCTTGGTTTCTCTTGGGAAGACTTACCAATAGCTGTCATATACAGTGACAATATGTCATTGTGACTGTGTAGCCCTTTGTTCCATTTGAGGATCTGAACATGTCATTCAGATCCCCTGTGTATATTTGTACATGGATGGTAGGTTATAGATCCTTCAGTACACTCAGGCTAATGAAGTGCATATACAATAGAGTGCTCCTCAGCGTACACAAATATCAGTGCTCGAAACTAAGACTGGTCCACTAATTTGAGGGTAGTGAATTTTTGGTGAGACCATTTTAATTAAAGGAGAAGAAAATTTAAATATCAGTCAAATACCTTTGAAAAGAGTATGCATTTCCTTGCAGGTGAATGCCATAAAAAAAAATCTAATATGTACCTCAAGTTGATAAATTATAAATAAAGTCAGTGCCGAAATCTGCTGTGGGCAACTCCATTTTGCCAAAGAACTAGTCCTGAAGTCTTCTGTGTTAGGAGGAGAATTGCCCTCGGAAACCGCCAAAGTGCAGTTCATACATTTCGGGTAGAAGTCTTCTTCCCAGAAGGTAGCGAACAGTACAGTTTGTTTTCCAATTGATGATCATAAACCCGAATGTTGGACGTAGGTTCCGAGTTTAGACGAACAAGCCGGCAGTTTTAACGACTCTCATTGGCTGAGAGGCAACACAGCTCCAGCATAAATTAGAGGGTGTCAAAGATGGAGGATGCGATGGACTCAGCGATTTATACCAACCTTTGTTTTTAGGCTTTACGTGTGTGGCAAGGAAAAATCGCAAAATTATGCAACAGGCACCACCAGATGGAAGAAAATGTGCTCTTTTCAGCCTATAGTGTCATTTTTTAAAAGACTTCTTCTCCTTTAAACAGTCAGTGGTCCTACAGTGTGAGCTGTATTCCATTGTGCTAAGCATTGCCAGTGAAAAAATGTTTGTAATTTTAAGGCTTCATTTATTAAATGAATGGAGTGTAGAGCAGCTGGTATAAAAGAGTGTAAAGTGAGACTAAAGTTTGTTCATGCACATGCGAAAGCGTGAAAAGTTATAACTGTTGATTTGTTGATTTGATGGAAAAATAATGTGTCAAAGTTTAGATGTATCTGATTTTTGTCTGTTATAGAACCATCTTATCCAGAAAAAAAGTTACAAGAAATTAACAGTTATTAATGTGTCATGGTTGATGGCTTTGCAGTGAGGGGGCATTGTGAATCTCACAATTGCATGCGACTGACCTGCTATATTACTGTTGAAGGCTACATTTGGAATGCAAGCCTCTGCCACTCGAAAAATACAGATCACCTCACTACAGACAAAGGGAAAATTTGTGTCCTATATCGCAGTGGTAGAGAATCGTTTAAAATTTTCAGGATTCGTATCCATATCGGGTTCACAAAACTTGAATGTATTGGTGCGAATGCATGGCTCAAGGCTGTGCTCCAGTTTTGAAAACCATTATGTAAAGTTGCACATAGACATATGGAGAAATGGTTTGCAACAAAATTCTGACCTTATTCAAGGAGGTACTGTAAAGGTAATTATGTTGAAAGTGAAAATGACATTACATTGCCCACTTTCAGACAGTCTTGTTCTGTATATTGGGATATTTATAGTGTAGTAGTTATATCAGATCGAGCTGGGCTGAATTCATTGACAGAGGAAAACTGTGTCAGACATGTCATGTGTACATGTATACACAAAGCTCTTCAGATGAAATATAACATAACCTCTTCAGATGAACCCTGAAAAGTCATTTTGCAGATACACTGCCCTGCCCTGCATATGCACACAGGTCTGTGGTTTATTTTGTGTTTACCCATACATAATACAATACTCGCGAATAAATTGTTGTTGCCATTTGGGCAGTATTACAACCATATCATGGCGACAGAACCCGAGTTTCCCTTCTATATGTGATGGTGGTCAGGTTTGGAGGTACAGGGAACGAGAATATATAGGGCTTACTTAACTCACTGCCCTTTGCCAGGTAACTGATAACTTAAATCAACTGCGAATTTAGACCAGAGATGGAGTTGAACTTGCAAGCTCATTGGTCATGCATGTAGTTGGAAGGTCGAAACTACACCTGCCATTCACCCAAATGTATGACATGTCCTTTAGCATTGTATGCATAGAGATTTCATCTGTTTTGATTTATTTTATTTTTATTATGGTCCTACTTTGCATAATTAATTAGTTTGGCACTGCTCCTTTATGTTAGCGTTGTCAGTTTTACCTGACTGTGCCGAGGGCTGAGCTGAAGTGTAAACCCTGTGTGTTCTTTTTGGCTCAAATTAGAATAATCATGAAAATTGAATTAGAATAACATTTATCTATACAAGAAATCGAAAATATGTAAACTTGGTTCAGTAGAGTGAGATTAATTTAATCTTTTGTTTTATGGATGAGCTGACAATGTAAAAGTCAAAATGCAATAGAAATGAAACGGAAAATTCACACATTTTATTTTGCCAGATTTTGACGTTCTTTATGATTTTCCAGATTTTCAAGGCTGACTTACCATGTAAAATGTCATTAAGAGGAAAATTTGCTTAAGATAGTCCACATTTTCCACAAATTAAATGAATTTCAAGTTTTGTTTTTATACCTTCCTCCAACAATAAAAAAAAAACAACAATTTAAATTTGTGAGACTTAATACATGAATGAAAACGATTGTTGATAACGAATCTCCTGGCATGGCTTGAATCTGAAATGTTTCTTTTCACATCACATTCCCTAATTACAGGTATGCAAATGCTATGAATCATCAGCTGAAAAATATTGAGGTGTAGAGCATATTCAAATACATGTATAGAATACAGTCTTAACATTTTGTACATTAATTTTATTTGAAACATTCAGACAGACATAAATACACAATGAGGATGTGTACAGATTTTATAAGGCATTTTTATGTAAAACAGTGGGAATTATATGTTTACATGATTGAGGTTGTTTGGGGAACGCAAACATCTACGGGTTGACTTGGTTTTTGGCTGTATGTAAATGGAAGCACATATATAATTTTACAAACTGTAACAATTGGAAATATGTTCTCTTACATTCTTACAGTGTATATGATGACTTCAGGCAATTTCATGCAGACAAAAAGCATAACATATATATACATGTATATATAACTCTGCTTAAATTTGCAGTGTGTAAGTTAATTAGGATTGTTCAAATGTGTATTTTAAAATCATGGAACAAAAAGCTCCAACCCCTTTAGCCTCATTTGTATTAAAACAGTTGTACAGCACACTTCTTCTCGGCCTGAGTATTTAACGGCTTTAACAGGTGTAAAAAGTTAAGGTGACAGCTGACAAAGGTTAACGAGTTTTGCAGCCAGGTACATTTGCATGTACATGATATTGTATTTATTGGCGGGTTTTCATTAGATTTGCGAGCCTGTTAGAGTTTAACATGCCCTTTAACATACGTACAGGGAATAATGTGTTAACGATTCATTTAGATGAATCTTGAGGTGCTGAAGCTGAATGTTGGACAGCGGATGTAGTGTGCAAATTGACCACATCATGGGAAATATCAGTCTACATCTGTGCTAGCGCTAGTGTTTTTTTTCTTTCGCCAATGTGGCTAACCTGGTCAGAATGTTTTTTAGCCATTTTGACAGTTATGTAGTCATAACAAAATTCACAGCTTGAAACCTCAGCAAAACAGTGAAAACTCGATAAAAAAAAAATGATGCATGACTCTTCATCAGTGAGGTCCCTGTGAGTTCCTCAAGCTGAGACTGCAGATGGCTGTAGATTTCCCCCGAATACGAAGCACATACGTTAACAAGTACAGACTGAACATCGGTAAGTTTTAGAAATCCCGGTCCCGATACAATATTGAATAAAAAGGAAAATGACTCTAAAACCAAATATTCTTATAACACTTTAGGAGGATGCTGCTTCGCCAAAGTCGGGATGTTATCGGAAAATAATTTCCCAAAACTGAATAAATGCGCAAATGGCGATCAGTAGCACTAAGACACTATTAAGTACATGTAGGTGCTTTAACATGTACATGTAGGTGCTTTAACATGTACATGTAGGTGCTTTAACATGTACATGTAGGTGCTTTAACATGTACATGTAGGTGCTTTAACCTGTACATCTGCATTATCTGTTTGATATTTTGGACTGGAAATTTTATATGTTACGTGAACTGACCCCTGTTGCATAGATCTAGGGTCAGTCACACCTAAGACCTTAACAAAGAGGAAGTTGTGACTTCCTCGCTTGGCGTTTAGCATTAAGGGGATAGTGCAACGACTGGTTGACCTAAATGAGTATAATGGCTTGGGTGTTGGTTGGGGGGGGGGCTTTCTTGCTTTCGGCTCAGTCGTCTCAGCGAGGCAGCATTAGATAAAAGAGTGGAGGAAATCTGTCCTGCAACAAGGAAGCACATTACGTACACTCGAGGAACTCCTTCGTTGTCATGTGACTGAAAAATCGTTAATTACGACGATAAAACCCAAGCACTCACTCACTTACTATACATTACATGTGCTATAGACACTTTAGCCAGCTCTACACTTTGTCATATCTAAACAGTTACACCCAAAGGATACTGTACATGTATATGTGTAAAGTCTTTGAGACACAGTTCAGTGCAATTTGACTTTAAATTTAATCGTAAGTGTGAAGGTCTTGCCAGCAACCTGGTCGTGGGTTTCCCCGAGGCTCTGCCCGGTTCCCACCCACCATAATGCTGGTCACCGTCGTATAAGTGAAATATTCTTGAGTATGGCATAAAATACCAAACAAATAAATAAGTAAATAAATTAAATTTAATCACTATTGACTTTGTCACCTTGTGTAATAGGTAATTCTTGAGCCTATTGGAGTGAGTGAGTGAGTGCTTGGGGTTTAACGTCGTACTCAACAATTTTTCAGTCATATGACGACGAAGGAATCATTAGGGTGCATGCACGTGTAATGTGCCTCCTTGTTGCAGGACGGATTTTCACCGCTCTTTTATTTAGTGCTGCATCACTGAGACGACTTACCGAAGGCAAGTATGCCGCCCCGCCCGAGCCATTATACTGATACGGGTCAACCAGTCGTTGCACTATCCCCTTCATGCTGAACGCCAAGCGAGGAAGTTACAACTTCCTCTTTTAAAATCTTAGGTGTGACTCTACCAATTGTGCTATCCGGGCCGGTGAGCCTATTGGATGTTTGTAAAATGTAAGCACATCTGAAGGCATTATTCTGTGTAGGCTGGTAAAACCATACTTTGTTTGAAGCCCTGAAATTTGCCAACCCAACCCAATCCATGTAGTTTTGTCACCCAAACCAAATTAAGATAGAACTTGAAATTGCACTGTCACATGCGAAAAGGTGGAGGATGTAGGAGTACATGCAGATGTACTGCATGAGCACATCAATCAGGTTTGGACAGTAGGAGGTTTTTTATTTATTTGATTGGTGGGGGTTTTTTTTGCGGTCCTCCAGAATATTTCACCTACATGACAACGACCAGCATTATGGTGGGAGGAAACCCGACAGAAACCATGGGGAAACCCACGACCGTTCACAAATTGCTGCCAAACCTTCCCATGTACAGCCAGAGAAGTGGGAGGCTATAATAGCTGTATTCATCACATGTGTGCAAGCCATCCTCGCAGGCCTTCGTTTGTTTGCATTTGGCTGTACTTGCCTAACCTGGTTTGCAAGGGTTAACATGGTATTTTAAATACACACAGTAAAACCTCACTTTTTTTTTTATAGCCAGCCTGTTTGTTTTCACCACCTCCTCCATGGTTAACGTGCTCGTGGTGGTAGTCTTTAACAGTGAACCACATACAAAATTCGACATGCATCTGGTGGTTGCAGTGATGTCATGGATGTGGGTGGAAAGAATGGGCTACTTGTACATCTACATGTGATGATTGTTCTGGAAAATCACCTGCACATTATGTAGATGTGCACAATATATATGTTGTGTTGATTTGAAATGTAGAGGTATTTTTGTAGTGATGTATGACTTATTACATACATCTCACAGTGCTATTAAAATGGTTATGAATCTCACGCAGCTCTGTGCTGTATGGCACAAATTCAAGTCGGTGCAAGTGTAGAACCTTGCAGTTTTGCAGGCACAGAAAATTCATGGGTGTGTGCATTTCTGAATCGCACAACATACTGTGCAGCTGTGGAGTTGCACTAAACTGTTTCTTAACAATACCATATTGTAGCTTAAAAGCACCATGCTGTTGTTAGGCAGTAACATACTGCTACTTGGCAGTACCATATTGTTGCTTAGCAGTACCAAACTGTCGTTAGACAGTAACATACTGCTACTTGGCAGTAACATATTGTTGCTTGGCAGTACGAAACTGTTATTAGGCAGTAACATACTGCTACTTGGCAGTACTATATTGTTGCTTGGCAGTACCAAACTGCTACTAGGCAGTACCAAACTGTTAAGCAGTAACATATCATTGTTAGGCAGTAACATACCGTTGTTTGACAGTACATGTACATGTACATACCATACCGTTAGTGGCAGTACCATGCAGCTGTGAAGTAGTACAAAGCTTTCTTTACAGTATACATTCATGTGTCCATTTATACTGAGATATTTGAAAACTGAGCAATTTCAAGTTGATTTACAAGTATCTAAAGTTTGAAAACAGCGTGTATGTTTACAAATTTGTGGGATGTTGACTCAAATGCAATCAATAGAATCTTAGTGAAGGGACATTTTCTGCACTCTTATAAATGTACGTACCTGACTCTTTCTAACCCCACATCTATCATAGTTTTAGTCCTGGGTGTACCACACCTAAAAATATCACAGACAAACTGTAATACATGTACAAGTATTGGTACCTATATTGTACGCATGTAATCAGTGTTTGTAAAGTGAAGGGGTTAACCTGTGTCAGAGAGCATCAGTCGGCATTGACAGGCTCACGGTCGTAATCAGCCCTTAAAATGGTTAACCTGGGAGAGGTTTTGTGTAACTTGAGTCAACATGGGTGACACGATTGCGTCGTGCAAATTTAAGCAGCATGTTCACCGTCGTTGGCACTTAGTCACAGTCCGGGTGCTTCCGTGCCTGTCAGACCATCCCCAGACGAAACAGACAAACGGAGAGACATGGTTCTGGATTTGAAATTCATGAACATACTCTGCACTGTTTAACTGTGTAAATTTAGCTTTTTAAACAGATTCAGGGTTTCTGCATCTCGATGGTTCTGTGACTTAATTAACAGGTTACACGGAAGGTGCCTGCACAAAGGACAGGATTTTTCTGCTACCTGTGTGTGGATTTCTTATGTTGAAACGTCTTCAAAGGGATAAAGTTCTAATTTTGCACCTGTGGGCAGTAAAGGTGCAAAAAAAAGGGTTTTTTTTTTTTTTTTTTTTTTTTTTTGTTAGGTTTCATTCAAGAAGCGGATTCTCGTGTTTATGCAGGAATCAGGGGTGCTCTGTAGGTACTTGGAGGAGCACCTGTTAATGAGCTTGTTAGGAGCTTCACGGTTCACAGATTCACATGCTCCGCTGATTGACACACGTACACATGGCGAATGTTGAGATTAATTTAGTGCCGAACTCTGACCCATGTGGCCAGTCGTCGGAATATGTGGCGACAGGGAACAGAGATGTTGACGTTGCAAATGTGCAGCGGTCTCCAAACAGTGCAAGTGTGGTTGCAGGTCAGGCAGTAACTGGAGAAACTGTTACCGTTAGATTTCCTTATCATGTCTGTGAGACTGGAGAAAACAAAAGTTCTGCAGCAACTGCAGTGAGGAATGTTGATGTTGCAAATGTGCAACTGTCTCCAAACAGCGCTTGTGTGGTTGCAGGTCAGGCAGTAACTGGAGAAACTGTTACCGTTAGAGTACCATATAATGTCTCGAAGACCAGAGAAAACAAAAGTTCTGTAGCAACTGCAGTGAGGAATGTTGATGTTGCAAATGTGCAACGGTCTCCAAACAGTGCAAGTGTGGTCGCAGGTCAGGCAGTAACTGGAGAAACTGTTACTGTTAGGGTTCCTTATAATGTCTCACAACCAAGAGAAAGTTCAGCATCAGCTGCAGTGAGGAATGTGCAGACAACCCCTGGTTCAGCAGGTGCAGAGGTACAGGTGTGTTCATCAAGGGCTCCTTACTTTCCTCAGAACGCTAGTCCAATCACTGGCACTGCAGATACATGTATTACAGGTGTTACACCATTTGCACCTGTAACTCTAACAATACCTTATAGTCCAGGTACTGAAAGTGTCACAGAAAGTACTCTTAATTTGTCACATCTTGAGAATTTGCACATAACAGAAGGTAGAAAATCACCCGTTCCAGGGAGGCCAGATTTTGAATTGGCAAGGGGAGATAATCTTCCTGTAACAGTAACAACAGCACTTGTTGTGGACAGTCCCATCAGTATAGGGATGATAGGTGATCGAAGTGGACAATCCACAATTAGCCCTGATACAGACATGGAAGTTACGCAGGTTTTGACGGCTGAGATTGTTACAGATATTTCTGTGACTTGCAAGACGACGCTAGATACAGAGGTGGAAGGTTGGTGTGCGTTTGTTCAATACATACATTAAGAGATTAATAAAGGGAAGACGGATTTTCAGATAATTGCTTATTTCAGATTATGTAGTTGATTTCTTGGCCATCCTCTTGATTTTGTCAAGACTGCAATGACTAAATTGATAGTAATAGTTTGAGGGGTGGGGTGGGGGGAGGGGAGGGTAGTTCAGACATTTTGAGGGACTTTTCAGAAGTTTTACTGATTTTCAGATCACATGCCTGTGAATAGTAATGACCTTGCACAAATGTATTTGTACTGTTATCTATATCCTTTATATATTGTCTTCATGCTGGCTTCCTTTCCCTCCGTACATGGGAAGGTCTGTCACCAACCTGCGGATGGTCGTGGGTTTCCTCCCACCACAATACTGGCTGCCGTCGTAAAAGTTAAATATTTTTGAGTGAGGCGCAAAACACCAATCAAATAAATAAATAAATATATGTAGTCTTGGAATCTGGAGATGTATGTTCATGTATGCAGCTTACTTTAAATTTGCCTACCAGGGCATCTGAAAACACTCATTTTTAATATTTTGATGCTGCTTAGCATTATTTGAGAATAGTTTGATAGGTGATTTACTTGTTTCACTTGTGTTTTATGCCATACTCAAGAATATACATATAATAGCTTAAACTGGGCTTTAAGTGACACATGGGAAAGTAATTGTGCTGCGCTAGCATGCTAACAACTAGGCCACGGAGGAGGCCTCATGATTGATGGATTCGGCAGAATCTGAAATGGAGGTTAAAGAAGATGTTTGATGCAAGGTTGAACCCATGCCAGCAGATTCTAGATCTACTAGAGCAACTTTCAGGGTAATTTATGCACATTTTTATATTGATTTCGGGGATAAAACTAAATTGGTTGGATTGGCCAATTTCAGGGTTTCACAAGAAGTATAATTTTATCAGTCAACACAGATTAATGCCTTCAGAATATGCTTGGATATTAAAACGCCTTGCAAATGTGCTAGGTTGAAGAATTACAGTGCATGTATATCATTATCTCATCTAGTCAGATTTCATCACAGTTTGAACTCATTTTCATGGGATTAGCATTAATATTTACATAAAAGAGACACCTGTGCATTTGAATACATGTACTGAGCATATATTGATGTCAGCCTGTTGTTTATTGACAAGGGAATTATCCTGCCTATTAATTAATGAGTCTTATCCAAACCAGGCAATATATTAAATATGCATTAACAACCATAGTACATCAAAGTACAGGCATTTATAATATTAATGAATTGCATGTCAAGTTGATGAGTTTCTTTATCATGGGTCATTTGGTTTTGCACATGTACATGTATACATGTATCTTTAAATAGTGGAGAGGGGCCTTTGTGGCAAAGTTTGTTAGCGCGCTAGCGTAGCGAAATGACCCAGGGCCCTTCGTGGCTCAGTAGGTTAGCGCGCTAGCGCAGCGAAATGACTTAGGGGCCTCCATGGCTAAGTTGCTTAGCGCGCTAGAGCAGCGTAATGACCCAGGGGCCTCCATGGCTCAGTTGGTTAGCGAGTTAGCGCAGCGTAATGACCCAGGGGCCTCTGTGGCTAAGTTTGTTAGCACGCTAGCGCAGCGAAATGACCCAGGGCCCTTCGTGGCTCAGTAGGCTAGCGCAGCGAAATGACTTAGGGGCCTCCATGGCTCAGTTGCTTAGCGCGCTAGAGCAGCGTAATGACCCAGGGGCCTCCATGGCTCAGTTGGTTAGCGAGTTAGCGCAGCGTAATGACCCAGGGGCCTCTGTGGCTAAGTTTGTTAGCACGCTAGCGCAGCGAAATGACCCAGGGCCCTTCGTGGCTCAGTAGGCTAGCGCAGCGAAATGACTTAGGGGCCTCCATGGCTCAGTTGCTTAGCGCGCTAGAGCAGCGTAATGACCCAGGGGCCTCCATGGCTCAGTTGGTTAGCGAGTTAGCGCAGTGTAATGTCCCAGCGGCCTCCGTGGCTCAGTTGGTTAGCGCGCTAGCACAGCGTAATGACCCAGGGGCCTCCGTGGCTCAGCTGGTTAGCGCTCTAGAGCAGCATAATGACCCAGGGGCCTCCATGGCTCAGTTGGTTAGCGAGTTAGCGCAGCGTAATGACCTAGGGTCCTCCGTGGCTAAGCTGGTTAGCGCGCTAGCGCGAGTTGCATTGGGAGGTTTATAAGCTGGGGCACATGCGTATGCAGTGTATGTACCGAAGTATACCGAAGATTTCAGAAAACATCAGTGTCTTGCTGATATTTCAAAATGAACGACTGACCTACATGTACAGACTATGTGTCACAGCACAAATATTCTGTTCTTTTGTTTTAGGTACAGTAATAAAATACGTGTTTATATATCAGGGCCATGTCTAGAAAAGCATTAAAGGTTCTCACCCCAAACTTCAGTGGTAACAATGTGTGACTGTGCATGAAGACATTGTAGAAATGCGACTTAAAAGGATGCTTTCTTAGAGCTTTTAAGTCTGTGAATGAAAGAAATTTGTATGAAAACTTAACTTTCTGTGGATAAACCATCATATTTGTGTTTAGTTTACCTGTTAGTGTTAATACAGCTCGTTTAGTTTGGGCGGCCAACAGTTTTGGGGGCCAACTGTCTTCCAGAAATGAAGTGACTCTAGATATAGCCTTGTGTACAAGTACATGTATATTACGTTGTAAACATTATTCAGACAAGTCACTCAAATGTGCCTATAAATGCATGAACATTTCAGATCTGCGTCTCTTTGACCAGACACTTAATCCTTCTGTGTGATAATGCATGCATGTAGGTGGCTGTCGGCAGTGACTTTTATGCATTGTTAGGAGGCTGTGTGGATTATGCAAATGAACAAGAGCTTGATGCTGCGGAGAGTTTCCTGTAGGGATGTTTTTTATTGAGGTTGTGTAAACATCGGGTGGGTCTGCTCAGGTAGCCTGTTTGTTGTGCAGGCTTTACTTGGTTGAAAATTAACATACAAATGTAGACTTGACTTCTCAGAGTTGATACTCATGCTTCATATTGTTATTTACATGGTTACTCAGTGAACGGATACGGAAATATATGGTGTCAGTAATCCCCTCGCCTATTCTGAGGATTACTCACACAATATACAGGCATTTGCGTATCCTATCACTGAGTAACCATGTAACGAATTTATCCTGCAAAGACCATCAATTCAGTGCAGAATAACAATGTTTGGGTGAATCGCTTCAGCGATGTGACCATTTTATTCACAGCCCCACAAAGGGAGATAACCTACTCGGCAGACACATTTGACATCCTCTTCAGGATTTGAGAATATATTTGTACCCACGTGACCTTTGTTGTCCAATGAAAAGCAGAGCATTTTGTCTGATGTGGGATAATTATAAGAAAAGGTAAAATGATGACTGCTGTTTTTATGTTACATTTATACCGTACTGTACATGTACATTTGCATGCAGAATGCATTTACGCTTGCACTCATGTCCACTCATGTCCGTTTACAAAGATGGTGTCAGTAAACCCAGTGGCAGTCTGGTCAGTCTTATTTTAGATGTACATATACTGTAAATCTTCAGTCTTTTCCACCACTAAAGCTCTTTTTTCAGTGGAATTTATGCATACAACTATTACGGAAATGACGCTAACAGGGGTTGAAATAATGCCTCTCTACCTGTTGGCTACAAGCTATTTTCCTCAGCAACAAAAGTTCACCTGTCGCAGTGACAGGTAGGCTTAATAAGTTTACAATTATGTTTAAGTCAATATCCATGCATGTCTATGTTTGTGAAGTCCGTATGCAAGTATTTACTTGGCGTTATGGCAAGACTTCGTCATTTTTGGGCCCGAACAGGTCTGTTAGGACATCATTTAGTGCCGCCATCATCGAACCTATCGTATTTGCGCTTTCAGTTCCGAGAGCAGACTTACCTTCAGTGTTGAAGAACGCACTTTGGTTATCATATAGCAATGGCAAAATTAGATCTGCAAGAAGCCATGCTTTTCCTAACACTTTTTAGCAAGAGACCCACAGCTACATGTATGACGGAACAAACAGCATCAACAAGTGCAAGTCCACCTGAACTAGAGGACAGTCAACTCAGAGCAGTGAACCAATCAAATTTAAAGTGTCACACACGACTCCTTAGTCTTTCAACATTTCAGTTGGTGCAAGTTTGCTCGTATAAATGAAATCCTTTCAAGTACACAAGTGAAATAAATAAATAATAAAGTTTGATGTTAATATTTATGGTCCTGTCCTCTTCCTTTTACCCAGAGTGTATAGCTTTCGGAACGCATTGCTGAGAGAAATGTGCGCGGCGTTGCAGGTGAAAAGGGGAGCAACTCAAGACACACATATAAGTCTAAACGCACACAAAGACCGAATACTTTTCCTCGGTTGTTTCTCTCGAATGGGAAGCACATGCGTGCACAAGTACAGAGTGAACTTCCCGCAAGTACGTTTCAGTTTGATGATGGGCAGTGCAGAAGTCCCAGTCTGGACACAATATTGAATAAAAAGGAAAATGCTGCTGAAACCAATTATACGTGTGCACAGTAGACTGATATGGCTATGATAGACTTTCTAAAAGCAGGCAGGCACCTGTAGGTGACAGGTAAATAAAACTCTACCTGTCTCTGTGACAGGGTTTTTTTTTTTTAGAAATTTCTACCCTTGCCCTAAAAATGTTTGTATCACTTAAGACAAAAGCTTCATAAAACTGGGAAAATTATTTCTCTGTAACCCATACCTCTCTCAGAATGTTTCAGAATACTGGTTGCAGACATGTCAGATTCTGTAGAGAAGGTTGAAGGAGGAGGATAGGTAAACTTTAAAACATTAAAAAACATCAAAGATACACATACATGTCTGTTTCATGGAATTAAGCATGTACCTCGTGTCTTTGGTATGTAATATTTGTACGGGAGATGAAAGCTTTTGGACATGTTGATCAAACTGAAGTCCAGTTCGGATTTTAAACACATCATGAACTAGTAAAATATCCATCCATAATGTACAGAGTACTTTACAACTACTTGTATTATTAGCAAAGGCCCCTGATTCAGAGGCAGAGTTTTCAAAGCTCCCCAGTTTTATTCAGGTTTTGAAAGTTTGTAAGTACTGTATATATGTTCTTAAAACAGCAAGGCGTTTGCTGACATTTCTGTACTACTGTAATGTATGTACACACTGCTGAACATGAGAGCTAGGATATGTTTTAGTGTCTGATTTTCTGGATGTCACTACAATGTAAGTACCAGTCACCTCGTACCACTCTCAGTTTCAAGAACTTTTGTTGAATACTATGTTACAATCTTCTAAATTGCCCCATGTATATGGTTCAAAACCAGCCATGATGAGTTTGTTTTGTGCAAATCATGATTTTTTATTTTTCAACGCACATAATTCACACATGGGGCAGTGTCTTTATGGATCAGTTAGCATAATCAGGCAGTTATTTAAAAAAGAAAAAAAAAAAAAGCATTAATTTTAAACAATCGAAAGGTTTATATTTCACTTATCTGTTCTTTATGTGATGAAATAACACATACTGTATGTAAAAATTAAAAATAAAATACCTAAATAGAAATCAAGAAAGTGTGTGTACTTATTCCAGACACAAATTTAAGACTTTTACTGCAAGTTGTAAATTTATCTTCATTTCTGTTTCTAGAAAGTCACATCATAAAGTCTGGATATGTGCACACATGTACAGTATGGCTTGCCTTTCATGCTCTCATAATTGATTTAATGATAGTGAACTAATTGAAATTTGAAACATGCCGTAATTGAAACACTGTGGCCTGTTCACAAGAGACTTGATACTATGTTAAACATACATGTATGTACACCATTTTACAGGCAATAGAATTTGCAACTTAATGAAGTGGAAGCAATTAATCATCAAAATGAAGCATCTCAACTGATAAGAGCAACTTAATGGCTGTCATGTAATTTGTTGCAAGCAACGTGATTGTGTCTTTAAGTTGACATTATTATATCACATATAATATGTATATATGTATGCCTACATAGGCCAACGTGAGATTTTTATTATTAAAATGGCTTTTCAGGTAATTGTTCAGAAGGCTCATTATTGTGATGGAATTCAGATATTAATCTATTTTTGCATGTTCAATCAATAGGGATGTGTTCATTTGAGCCAGATAAGAGTGGTGAGACCTTTTCTTACATGTACATGCGCTCTGCAGCCAAGACTGTGTTGTAGGTGTGTTCTGGCCAGCTGATCATGGCTCATTATGCTGATTAGGAGTGTGAAGTTTAAATGTGTGCAAGCATGTATATTTCATGTATGTCCTTCTGGTGAATTCGTCATACCGTGTCATCAGATTCAATGAAGTTTTAATTACTTCAGCAGCAATTACATGTTCTAGAACTGATAATGTTGTTTTTGTTCAAAGATCGGGAGCAATCTGGTAACTAATAAATTGTCTTTGTTTACATAGTTTGTTAGACAGAATTAAGTGTTAGAGACGAGCACATGTGTTACAGCCTGGTGATAACTATACCTACATGTATTATGCTGGTTATGATGTTGGAAGGGGGGCCTCCTTGCCCGAGGTGGTCAGCACCCAGGCACAATGACCCAGGAGTCTCTCACCAATGCGGTCACTGTGAGTTCAAGTCCAGCTCATGCTGGCTTCCTCTCTAACCGAACGTGGAAAGGCCTGCCTGCAACCTGCGGATGGTCGTTGGTTTCCCGCCAGGCTCTGCCTGGTTTTCTTCCACCATAATGCTGGCCGCCGTCGTATAAGTGAAATACTCTTGAGTACACTGTAAAATACCAATCATGTAAATAAATGAAGTTAGATGGATATTCTCTTACATGCACATGTACACTTAAACTTTATTACAGCCTCCGTATCATTCTTATCATTGCTTTGCTTTTGTGTCATCACACTTAATGAAGTTCAGTAGCAGTAATTACTGGTTTTAATGTTGTTCTTAGTTCGAGATGAAAAAAACAAGTTTCTTTATTCACAGAGTTTACAAAGTTTCTTATAACCAGCATACTGTTCATTTAATATCAGGGCTTTCCAAACCTTTCACGATACAAAAAAAAATGTGAGGGTCAATTCCTTCATTGAAAAAGTCCATAAGAGCTACTATGTTTTCTAGAAATGTCCCTTATCCCCCGCCCCCCTCCACGCCACCATTGTAGGATTTTGGCTGACTGTTTTCCAAGTTGAACATTTTTCAGGGTGACATATTTTACTTGATTCTGGTTGATTCATCCACCTGATAGGATCATTGAAGAGGATTTTTTTGTGTGAAATTTGGTAATTTCTTCCTCAGGAAAACTTACATGGAAGTATGGACATCACAAATATTAGTTTATGGTTTTCGTGTGCCTCTGGAAGTGCATGTTTACATGATTTATAGCAAACTTTAGGTGAGACACAGTTTACTGGATTAAGTCAGTGGGGCGGAGAGTTCTGTATCGTACGTTTTTGGTGTAAAATCTCAGACCTTTTTAGGAATATCAGTTCTCAAATATGACATTTATATGTACATGTGTATAATGTTACAGCGTACATATTCTATCATGTACGTATATGTACAATATAGTGTGTAGGGTTATTTCCTCTTGAGAACTCTGCTTCCTGCCCCACCCCCACCACGATATATCATTGTGCCCTTAGCTCTGATATCTGCAGTCACAGGCTGGCACACTGGACAATGAAGCCTTTCCTGTAGACAGTGACCACACAGAGACAAACTGGCCTCTCCTGTCACAGACAGTAGCAACCTTAGCACTGCTCCCCCTTCTCCCATCCCCCACCTTCTCTGACTGAGTATTGAATGGAGAGGCATTGTGAGTCACCCTTGTCGTCGTTGTCTCCATGCATGTGAAGCCGAGTGGCTGCGAATCAGAGCTGAGCCAGACAGAGTTCGAGTGCATGTACTCTTATAATCGCTGAATAGGAAAACGTATGACTCGAATCTTTTTGTAGGGTAAGGAGTACACAGTATCTTGTTACCCTAGTTTTTATAGCTTTATACATCATTTTGCTTATAAAGTCTCAGTACGCATATACGATTGGGATGTACTGAGTGTTAAAACTGTCTCGGTCAGTGGATACGGCTGCGCATCTGGCAGAGGTGAGAATTAAAAACTCAGATATTAGGCATTAACTGAACACTGCTTTATCACATGCATGTTCTGCTAATGATTATCAAACAGTTATTAGTTTCTCTCTGAATCTCTTTACAGTCTGTTGATACGTCGGTTGCTTACATTTTTGACACCGCCTCTTTTTACATGGTCAAATATTTTGATATATCCTTAGATTTACAGTGTATTTTCTTATGGTCCATCGGATTCCCATCACATCATCTTAAGAATCCTGAATGCAGAATATTACAGTTGGTGCAAATTTATGCTTTGGTTGTGCTCATAGATCTGAAATGTCGATTCGCCAATCCTCATGCTTGTGTTCTATGATTGTATTATTTATATAAAGGTGAAATGTCAGGATTTCATTCACGAATAAAATTGATACCTCACTGGCTCAGTAAGAGATCAGTTTTGTTGTTAAACACTGTATACAAAAATCTGTGAAGGCCTACAGTTAAAAACATTGTTTAAACTTGTTTAAATACACGTGATGTTGTCAAAATATAAATATTTTATTGCACAGTGAAAGTTGAATATAACAGATATTTTTCTTGTGAAAAGTGGAAATGATTTTCACCAGTCACTAGAAAAATATTTATGATATTTAACCTTTACTGTGCAATATGCTCTATGCATTACATTTTTTTTACATGTGAAAAAGTAATATACTCTATCATTGTAATTTGTATACGGTCTCAATTAAAATGACTTTTTCTAAGATGAATTGTGCAATTAGAAACCTGACGGAATCAAATAAAATTTCACCTTTAAGACATTCAGTTTAGTTTTGCATACTGAAATATGCAAGTCCTTTGTAAGAAGTTCGAACCTTCTCATTATGATATGGTAAATGACGGAAAATTTTGAACTGAAAAGTGCTATTAAACAGATATTTTAAAATATCATAAAAATGTTTTATTTGAGGTAATTAAACCTAAAAACTTCTGTGAGATCAACAGAATTATCATAATCGTGCACGCAATATGTCATGGGCAGAATTTTAATTAGATTAAATAACTAGTTTTTAATTAAATTTGATAGTATTCCATTTTTGAAGTTGTAATACTGTCAGAGTAGAGCATTGTTACATGTAAATGTAGCAGCCTAAGCTATGCACCCAGTTATTCAAAAGTGTATTAAGACTTAAGTCTGGTATTAACAGTCCATGAAGACTTAAAAGTGCCACTTACTTTGTATTAGGGGGAGACTTGTATTAAGATTTAAGTCTGGCTTTAATAACTTTCATACACTTTTGAACAACTCACCCCTGAAGACAGAAAATTTCACGTGTTTGGTTTGATCATTTTGAAGTGATTTTGTATAGATGCATTGTGCACCGTACAGTTCATGAACTTGTAGGCGAAGTTGAGAAAAGTAGGTTTCAAACACAGTGCACATGTACCTTATAATTTCCATCCCTTTATCCTATACCACACCTACAATATGATGAAAGGTCCCCCCCTGCAGGTGAGTAGATGTACATGTACATGTATCTCCTGTGACATGACCCAGGGTACAATACTGTAGATGTACATATTTAGTGTAAGTTATGTTACCATTGGGGCCTGAAGGTTTAAAGTGGGGGGAGGGGGGTGAGCACAGAAATGAATGGGCTAGAGATCTTTGTGTTTGGCTGTGTTAACCCACATTTGATTACATATGAGCCTTTAATGGGCGTCCCATTATTAAAATGACATTAGAAAATATTACTTGTGTACACCTGTAAAGTAGTTTGTCCCTTCTACTGTGAATTGTGAATCTACATATACACTTACAGTATACATGTACACCTCTATACCTGCTTCAGTTTCAACTGAGGCACTCACTCCCATGGCATCTGTCTGGTACAGGTAGGCTATAGGTCTGTACCTGGGCGCGTTTATTGCTTTACCCTCCACTGGCATAGGGTATAGTATTTATTTCACCTGGCTTGTAATTGTGTTAGCGTGAACCAACTTGGATTATTAAATCTACCACCACACCCCCCGTTTAAGCCTCTCCCCTTTATAGCGACAATTTTACCAGGTAAATAGCTAGCCCATCTCTGTGCTTAATTCTTGGTGTTTTTAACTTAAACCACTGACTTGTTTACACCCACCGGCAGATACAGTGTTTGAACCTGTATTATTAAATCTTTTAATCGCTGTTGAAGATTCTGATGTTAAGGAACTATCCGTATAAGTTTCCCTTGCTCTAGATATATTCAGTGAATAGGTAAAAAGTTGAATGATCTGATGTGGAGAACAGCTATAAGAGCAAAGCAAGGCAGCTTTCTCAGATTTTTACATTGTAGTACAGCTGCAGTTTTAGACTTTCGTTCTCATTAATACTGCATGAGTGTCCCTGATGAGAATGCAAGTTGGATGCTGAGTATTCGTGTTAAGAAGCTTTGATACTGGGGCATACCTGTTGAGAATGAAAGTTTGATACTGGGTATACCTGTTGAGAAAGGAATTTCGGTACTGAGTATACCTGTTGAGAATGAAAGTTTGATACTGAGTTTTTGCCTGTTGAGAAAGGAATTTCGGTACTGAGTATACCTGTTGAGAATGAAAGTTTGATACTGAGTTTTTACCTGTTGAGACAGGAATTTCGGTACTGAGTATACCTGTTGAGAATGAAAGTTTGATACTCAGTATACCTTTTGAGAATGAAAGTTTGATACTGAGTAATTACCTGTTGAGAATGAAAGTTTGATACTGGGTATTCCTGTGGAGAGTGAACGGTCGAATCTCCATGTGCAAGTATGAAGACACACCTGACAAAAGCCTGGGGTTAGAATGAATGTTCTTGTACATTAGGTGTGTCTTCTTTTAACATGAGTGAGGTAGAAAAACATGAAATCAGAATGCCCTTCTCACCATGGACTCCCTTTTTCATATTTCTGGCTACCCCCCCTGCATTATTCGAGTATTAAACTATTAAAAACATCCGTAGGCCTGTTAGCACATTAGTTTTTTTTTTTGAATTTGGGATTTGAGCACAGATACAAATGTACAGGTACATGTTCCATCTTTTGAATAAATTAAAAGATTACCCCAGTATTGTAAGTATACCTGTACCCGTACTAGTTTGGTGCCACATTAGTGTGGACATCGTGGATGGCCCAGTTTCATTGAGCGATTTTCGTCAAGGTGCTGTTCTGTTCACGCTGATGAATGACTGAGCAGTCAACTGTGACGGGCTTTTAACGCTGTCACATGATCTAAGGTGTTAAAGCATACACAGATTTACCTGTGTTCCCGGATAGCCTATGATTCAGCTTACATGGGAATCGCACAAACGCATGGAAATCCCAGTCTTCAGTCCATATATGTCAAATGCATTTTGCACTCTCTCTCCCTTTTCCTGAACAGTGATGGCTGATCAGGTCCAAGCTGTATTGATAAGAGTTCTTATTGCAGGCATGGGAATTTTCCGTCTTTAGACGGAAGTCCGTCTTTTTTTTGTATGAAAATGTCGTTTCTGAGATTCGTATAAATCCGGTGAGAAAATGGGGGGGGGGGGGGGTGAAGAGCTTGAATCTGACCTGAGCAAGAGTTTCAAACCTGCATTGACTTTATTTAATATCTGTAATCTTTCACTTCATCTGGTCTTCCGACTTCCCGAGTTGCGCGTATCGGGCATTCGTGTACTGCCGTAAACTGAAGTGATATTTGGTTGTCGCAATCCGGACAACCCCATTCCCATAAGACACGTACAGAAACTAAATGATACAAATAGAAGTGGAGATTGACCTGCCTTCGAGACCATGTGAACCAGAGCGAGTACAGTTTTCGGTAGTCGTTAAACTGGAAATCGCCAACCGTGTGTGCGTGAAGGACGGTCCGTGAAGGTCATCGTTGTCCGGAAAGAAATTGTATCAATCGATCAAAGAGAAAGAGGTGGCTCGTTTGGCGTTAGAGGAGAAAAAAGCTGTACATTCCGTAACCCAAGAAAAGGCGATCAGCAAAAAGCAATCCGTATTGTTGGCAGGGAAAGCTTCCAAACGGGCTAGGAATGCTCACCTTCGGGGTGTTCTGGAGAAGCTAGCAGCTAAGAAGAGGGCAGGGGTACCAGCCACAGATACCAGTCCGAGGAAGAAGGCCAAACGTATTTGATGGGATGGGAAGCTGACGGTGTTAATATGTATATACAATTGTTGTAAATAATCAGTAAAAATGTTGTGACAGTGTGAGGCTATGGAAATGGCCCTATCTGTGAATTTGTAAATATGTGAAGTCCTGAGTGAACTTTCCAGAAGTGAAGGTGTGTCATTGACCAGAAAAAAAGCGGCCAATTTGGAAGGTAACATTTGTGAAAAGTAACTAACATCTGAAAGCTTTTATTGTATGTTAGGGTAACTGAAGAAGATCCAAGAAAAACACTTTTTTTTTTCACCTATGGTCACGAAATATTGTTATTTCATCTAAAATTCGCCTACCTGTGAGAGGGGGGCGCTGCCCCCCTCTCGTGCTCTCCCCCCCGCTCGAGCGCAAGCGCTCTCGGCTACGGCACTCTCGCGCCGTCAATTTATGAGTCTTTTTTATTATCACCTGTTCCCATGCCTGTTATTGTAATACATGGTATGGTACTATGTTACACGTACATATACTTTCTCATGAGCCTTGCAGTTTGCCCTTAATCTTGATCTTTAAGGCAGGAATGAGCAGCAAAGTGCATGATTCTAAATAGGGGAGTTTTGCGTTCAAACACTTTTATCGCAGAGGGAACACGTGTCTTAGGAAGTCCTACTCATCACCTCCTTCACCTTCACCATCACCATCACTACCATCACCATCGCTACCATCACCACCTTCACCATCACCATCATTACCATCACCACCATCACCATCACCATCATCACATTCACCACCTTCACCATCACCACCTTCACCATCACCATCACTACCATCACCATCACCACCTTCACCATCACCATGTGACCTGACAGAAATGTTAGGCAACCATTTTTGATTACTGTACCTCAGCTAAATTTTAGATTTTTGCAACTTACACTTTCTGATTGATTCATCCACGTCATTGGACCACTACAGAGGGTTTTTTTTTTTGGAAAATTTTATCAATTTCTTATCAGTAAACTTAAGTTTTGGCATCAAAAGTATCATTTTAATGTCTTTCTGTGCTCCTGAAAGTGCATTTTACATACCAAACATTAGGTGAAATACAATGGATTTACTGTAACAAGGGCATCTGAAAAAATCATCTCCAAAAGTTAAGAGTACATGAATGACGGAAAGATAAGAGGAGCTAAGTGTTTACAGTAAAGTTATGTACAGATTTTTAGCATTTGCTTGAGAAGCTAACAATGGTTATTTGAAAAAATAAAACTTGTAATTTGTCAGTTTCACTCCTGTCCTTGTATTTTGCTCCTGTAATAAGTAGTTTATTGATTATTGTGAATGTCTGGCACAATATAATACTGACGTACGTGTACTTACGTATGGAGTAAAATAACAATAAGGTCTGACTCATTTATTCATCATGATTAACTCTGAGCTATCAAGGGTTGACAGTGATAGGCAAGGGGATATTTGTCAGATACAATTAGAGATGATTGGAGCAGTTGACCCCGCCCTAAGAGTGTTAGTCCGAAAATAATTACCTCTTACATGTAAACAGATAAGCTTCTATGTGTCACTTGGATCTGTTCAAGCAAAAGAATGCTAAAATATGAAGTAAGGTTCATTATACAGACAACTGAAAACTTTGCATGAAAATACATTCATTTATTTTTTCAGATTTTTTATATAATATTGAAAGGCATTCAAAGATTTGAAGACTTTGGTGGGCTTTGTGAGGCGTACTGATGGTTTCTAAGAACTCTGATGTCACATGAACTTTTTTTCCGGATGTTCAGCAGAACTATGGCATTTTTGGCAACATTGTGTCACTTAACTTCACTCATGGGTAAAAAGAGTTATTCCAACATTCAGTGTGCTGACTACAGTTGAAAAAACGTCCTGTGACGTCAGAGTTCCTAACCTCTGATGGCATGGTTCATTAAGCCCACCACAGAATTCCAGTGTTTCAGTGCATTTGACTCTCTTCATAAAAATCTTAAAAAAAATAAATAAATGAAAGTATATTTATGTATAGTTTTAAATGGTCTATTAAGTGATGCCTACTTTGACTTTTTAGAGCCCTTTGCCGTTAAGGACTGGTGTCAGAGTGCTCTCATACAATAAGCACACCTGATCTTTTGATGGTAAACATACATGGACAAAATGTTCATAATGTATTTCACCTGAATTTCAGCAATTTGTCAGTGACACATTTTGCTTGATTTTGATTGGTTTATCCTCAGTGTTGGCCAAGAGTTTTTTTTTTATGCATTTTTACATACCAAACTTTAGGTGAAATACAGCAGTTATTGGTGGGCAGTGTTGAGTATTCACATTGGGGTTTAAATTGGGCATTAGGGTGTCATCCTCAGAATTGGGGGTTTAATTTGGGCATTAGGGTGTCGTCCTCAGAATTGGGGGTTTAATTTGGGCATTAGGGCGTGGTCCTCAGAATTGGGGTTTCATTTTGGCATTAGGGTGTCGTCCTCAGAATTGGGGGTTTAATTTGGGCATTAGGGCGTGGTCCTCAGAATTGGTTTTTTTTTTTGAATTGGGGGTTTAATTTGGGCATTAGGGCGTGGTCCTCAGAATTGGGGGTTTAATTTGGGCATTAGGTTGTCGTCCTCAGAATTGGGGGTTTAATTTGGGCATTAGGGTGTCGTCCTCAGAATTGGGGGTTTAATTTGGGCATTAGGGTGTCGTCCTCAGAATTGGGGGTTTAATTTGGGCATTAGGGTGTCATCCTCAGAATTGGGGGTTTAATTTGGGCATTAGGGTGTCGTCCTCAGAATTGGGGGTTTAATTTGGGCATTAGGGCGTGGTCCTCAGAATTGGGGTTTTTTTGAATTGGGGGTTTAATTTGGGCATTAGGGCGTGGTCCTCAGAATTGGGGGTTTAATTTGGGCATTAGGGTGTCGTCCTCAGAATTGGGGGGTTAATTTGGGCATTAGGGTGTCGTCCTCAGAATTGGGGGTTTAATTTGGGCATTAGGGCATCTTCCACAGAATTGGGGGGTTAATTTGGGCATTAGGGTGTCGTCCTCAGAATTGGGGGGTTAATTTGGGCATTAGGGTGTCGTCCTCAGAATTGGGGGTTTAATTTGGGCATTAGGGCGTCTTCCACAGAATTGGGGGGTTAATTTGGGCATTAGGGTGTCGTCCTCAGAATTGGGGGTTTAATTTGGGCATTAGGGTGTCGTCCTCAGAATTGGGGGGTTAATTTGGGCATTAGGGTGTCGTCCTCAGAATTGGGGGGTTAATTTGGGCATTAAGGTGTCGTCCTCAGAATTGGGGGTTTAATTTGGGCATTAGGGCGTCTTCCACAGAATTGGGGGGTTAATTTGGGCATTAGGGTGTCGTCCTCAGAATTGGGGGTTTAATTTGGGCATTAGGGTGTCGTCCTCAGAATTGGGGGGTTAATTTGGGCATTAGGGCGTCTTCCACAGAATTGGGGGGTTAATTTGGGCATTAGGGCGTCTTCCACAGAATTGGGGGTTTAATTTGGGCATTAGGGCGTGGTCCTCAGAATTGGGGTTTAATTTATTTATTTCATTGTTGTTTAAGACGATACATTAACTCAAGATGTTCTCACAGTATGATACGGTGGTCGGTTTTATTTTGGGAAATACCTGGGTTAACTTGATCCATGGACCTGTGACAGTTTACGGAAGAACTTTCCCCCATGTGTTTGACATACAGGCAACATCAACATAGTGGCGGAAGAAAATACACACTGTTGACTTTGTCATATGACGACATATTGGACTGACAAACACTGTGAGCAGGGGAATCCCCAAAACATATTTATCTTAGCTGTTACCTGCCCCAATAGCACAGTTGGTAGAGCGTCCGTTTCGGGAGGTAATAGATACAGGGTCAATCCTGGGTGGAGTCACACCTAAGACCTTACTTGTCTTCGCTAAGTTGTCTCAATGAAGCAGCACTAAATAAAAGAGCGGCGGAAATCCGTCCTGCAACAAAGGAGGCACATGACATGGGCTCAAAGGATTCCTGAATATGCCTGAAAAATTGTTAAGTACAACGTTTAACCCCAAGCACTCGCTCACTTTAATCCGTAATGGTAAACCACTCAGCCACACAAAGGTTTAGTGTGTCCTGGTTCATGCACATTTGGATTGTTTGAGTGCAAATTACTAACATCCCGATAGTATAGCGCCTTAGTATTGTATGCAGATATCACTGACAGTTTTCATTTCAGTTTTGGACAAAGAAGCCTTTACTGGGTTTCACTGTCACGGCTGATCGATTATGAGTGACACGAAAATTTACCCAGCTCAAATTTCAACTTCCTGTTCTTGAAATTGTCATCATCAACAATAACCGATTTGGGCCAATTGGATAACTGCTGAGTAGTTATTTGTGGTCAGACTGATTCTGCCTCGGTCTATAGGAGATGTCCACCCCTTCAACAGGCCTGTCTGTCTAATCCAATAACATGTCAGAGATCCCATTTATTTTGCTTTTGTGTGCAGTGATTCTGGTTCCAAAGTCTAGCAGTGAACAGATATACATATTCCTGTGTCGGTACATGTAATTGTGCGGCCATGACAGAACACGAACAGAGTGTTCGGAAGACAAGCATGAGTAGCCGTGCAACAAGTATTTAGTTATTCAGTATTTGATCGGTGAGTGAGTACCGTAATGCTTGTGGTGAAGACTGCTAGCATGTTTCATTTTCTAGGACACACGAGGTGTGAGTTCAATCCCAGCTTTGGAAGGGGTTTTGTGGATTTTTCCTGCTCGCCTTGTTTGTGAAATATGACATTTTTTGAAGAACAGCTTCACACTGAAACCGTGATACTTGGAAATTTTAGTAATACACGTATCCGTGTGGCTTGTCAACATATCAAGGGGCGTAACCACATTTATGAGCTCTAATGAAATGGATGCCTATATAGTATACATGTAAGTGCCTTGTTTCCGTTCTGCTTTGTTAACTGCTGAAAAACTGGCTGGCAACCAAAAGTCAGGGCTAATTAGTGGATAAAGTGAGGCAGGCATTGGGTACTCCTGCACGCAGTGTGTTTTATCATTTGGCTGATAAACATTTTAATCTGACAATACCTATGTAGTAATAAGTATCTATAGTCATGTGCTATGCACGGTTACAATGTCATCTTTCAAGTTTGGGATCTAGCCACGGGATCAGGAAGCGATCTTAGACTTAAGTCTGAATTTTCAGTCTATAAATATGGTATCTTCCTTTTCGGTATTTCAGTTAAAAACTGAAGTGCAATCACATCCACACAATTTACTCTGTGAAGCAATGTTTTGACCTTCTTACATAGAAAGAAACAACAGTTTTGAAGTGATTAGAAATTTTGACTTAAGTGTCGGATCACTTCATGATCCCAGAGCCAGAATAGACAAAAAAAGATATTAAATTTATCTACTGAATTGCTCAATGTACATGTACTGCGATGAACTTGTGTAGATCTGTAAAATGCCCCCCCCCCCCCCTGTCCTTTCCCCCCAAATCTTCTCATGTCATTGGTACATGTGTTTAGTTTGGTTGAACATGATCAGACTTTTTCAAATATATTTTTTCTAATTATTTGGCAGTGTGAAGAAATATTTATATTCAACCAAGTTCTTTCTATGGATGGTTTGTGTTTAACATTTAATAAATTAACAGATCTGTTTTAATAACATGTTGTTTTATGATACTAGGAAGATTTTGCCTTCAGATAAGTTTCACATATTGCAGTGGCTTCTGTGACCCAAGTGGTGTCCAGGGATCCTCTATATTGCTGTGACAACACCGGCATGACTTTCCATTTTTTGTGTGTGGCAGTTTGTATCAGGGATGGCTGTGTTGACTCTATACCTGTGTCTACACCAGGGACTCCCAGCAATGTTACCCCATGTACAGAGTGTTTAAGACTGGGATTGACTGGCTACCAGGTGCCCTCTGTCCTAATAACCAGGCTTTACCTTAATCTGGCTGGTCCACTCGGCACATAATCAACTCAGGCAGGCCTTGTTAGCTACCTTAGCTACATGTACATTCCTGTTCAGGTGGATGGATGGACATCACACATCTGTACGCATTTATTATAATATTGTCAACTATAATCCTTGGCTGCACTAAAGTAAAATACATGTATATATTAGAATAGGCAGCTGCATGTACAGATTTACATGTATCATGTAAAACTGCAGACATTTAATACAGTGGTATTCTAGTTTACATGTTGAAATATTTAGACTAATCTTAACTTTGCTGTCTTAAGGAGAGTTGTATTATATAAAACATGCTTTTGCCAACATTGCCCTTCTTAAACCCCTCTCCCACATATAGATGTACCTAAATCACCATGTCATTATTGGCTGTACCTTGCACTGACGCTCAGAATTTTGGAGTTTGCCCACACATTTATTGTTTGACATGTGATGGGGATGAAAAACTTTTGGCTGAGCATCATTAACTGAGCCTGTCTACTCTAATGATTTTATCGGGCTTTTGACAGATTTATTTCCTGATTTTTCTGTCAGTGTTAATTTCTTTGAAATTCAGCTATTTTTAATGAAAAACCTTTCCCTGCTGATCCATACAGTTAAATGCACACTACGGGATAGGGTCTGCATACAGCTATAGTACATTCAACACTGGTTCATTGAAAAAAGGCAACGGAAATCGGGGGCAATTATGTAAGGTTCCAGGATGGAAGTGCTAACAGTGGTTGATGGGGAGGCACAGAATAGCTGTTGTGTACAGTGGGTACTGCATGAAGATCTGTTGAAAAATTGCCAAACATTGATGATGAAATCGGCTACATCTATACATGTACAAATCCTGTATAGCGGGACATGAAGTCAGCTGAGAAATCAAAGCCAAATGTGTGTCCTGGCAGATAGATCTATGTAGCTAAGTTTTCTGGAGCTGCAATCATTGCCTCTAACAATAGACGTACACCTATCCCCCGGTATAAATATCTACTGATTCTTGGGCCTACAGCCGCGCCGTCTGCAGGGGGAGACGGAGCAGGGATGTGTTACTCTGTTGGAACAGACTTATACAGTACATGGATGGATTACATAGAGGAAGGTGGTTGTATTAAGGCCGCTGAAAGCCTCATGCAGGGTTTATGCGTGATTTAAACGTCTTAGGCACACGTGCGGTCTGAAGGAGAAGTTCTTAACCTCTTGATGCACAAGTGTTTGTTAATGTACACATGCATCGTATAACCTACATTAGCCGATGCAGGTATGTAAAATATACAATATAGATATATACATGTGCTTGTGTGATTGATGTACTCTGATGGATATAGATTGTGTGAACTCGGCCTTTTTGTAAATGCATGTGCAGGACTTGAACAGCATGTAATACCTGTGTTTAAAATATGGTTAAAAATTTTAGGCTGTGACAAGCAGCTGTATTAGTGGTATTTTCGGATGTTGGCCCTTCTGGTTTAAGTTGGATTTTCCTGTCTTTTAACACAGGCCATTTACTGGTGCCGGGCCTGACTGCAAGATGACATTGTCATTTTAGTGTAATGTCAGAGCTATGGCAAATTTCCATTTGTTTTCTTGTTATGCTTTTTTCCCCCTGATTGCTGTTACATATATGTACTTGTAGATGTATAAATACAGGCTGTAGTGTATTAATCTGGTTAAATAACAGTTAATGCTGCAATTCTCAACCCTTTTCACATGTTTGCAATATGTTTAAGAAGATATCTTAGGGCGTTATTCTGTGTCTACAGACTAACAAAAGTTATACTTTTTTGTGAAGCCCTGATATTGGCCAGTGCAACTAATGAAGTTTAGTGTCCAAAATCACATCAGAAATGTGCCTTAATGGGGCTGAAACTTGCTCTTTTATATGGGAAATGGTTGAGGAAATAGGGTAGTAAAATTAAGACGAATTAAATGTACAGGTGAATTCACACATTTACTGCAAAAGGTCATATTTTTTGGTAGTGGGTTGTGACATACATGTTCTTGTACATTTGGAGTGCGTGTTTAAGTAACATGGACTTAAACATGCATGTGCACATGGCCAAATTCTGATTACTACATACATGTACGTGTACATTTAGAGTGCATGTTTAAGTAACATGGACTTAAACATGCATGTGCACATGGCCAAATTCTGATTACTACATACATGTACATTTGGAGTGCATGTTTAAGTAACATGGATTTAAACATGCATGTGCACATGGCCAAATTCTGATTACTACATACATGTACATTTGGAGTGCATGTTTAAGTAACATGGACTTAAACATGCATGTGCACATGGCCAAATTCTGATTACTACATACATGTACATTTGGAGTGCATGTTTAAGTAACATGGATTTAAACATGCATGTGCACATGGCCAAATTCTGATTACTACATACATGTACATTTGGAGTGCATGTTTAAGTAACATGGATTTAAACATGCATGTGCACTTGGCCAAATTCTGATTACTTCATACATGTACATTTGGAGTGCATGTTTAAGTAACATGGATTTAAACATGCATGTGCACTTGGCCAAATTCTGATTACTTCATACATGTACATTTAAATGTAGGCACTACTGCATGTACACATACCCCTTTCAGATCCTGGCCATCTCCCAGCCAGAGAGTGAAGAATTGAGCCATATTGGAACCAAATAGTATTTTAATGGGAACAATCTGTTTGGTATTGGGCAGTACTGCCAGGTAAATACATGAAGTATTGTGACTTTTTAAATAGCTGCAAGACTTTACATTATATCAACCAGCACCAACTTTAAAACTTATTTCTGGGCTTTAAAAATGACTCAGGAATTCAGCTAGGAGTCATCATGATTGAGCTTATGAGGGAAGGGACTGACTAATTTGTAAGGGGAATGGACATTGCCTTGGGCAGTGTGCCTTGTACAGTGATGCATTGCTGCAAAGAGGGATATCTGAGAACATCAGTGCTAAATCAATACCAATCAAAGACTCAAATGTTTGTTATGTATCAGTATGTACCAACTGCTTGGGTTTTACACCAGTACAGTATGTGTACATAGAAATATAGCAGTATTCCATGGTACATGTCTGGTACATTACAGTACATGTCTGTGACTTGATCAGTGCCGGTCAGTTGTTGTTGTTGTGTTGATTGGGGAGTGACTAATTCGCTGTTAATCACTTCAATAAACGTAAAGTAGGCTACTCCTATGTGTACATTTGTACAGGGCTCGAAAGAAAAGGCATCTGAGGGGCCAGATAGCTCCTGGTAAATGTGATGTTCCTCTTTCAGAGCATTCAGTATGACCAGGAGCCAAATTGGGCATCAGAAATATCCTTGTCTCCCATGTTGAAGCTCTGTCATATATAGTTGTGTGGATATTGAAGGCTACTGCTGTGTAGTTGTTCTAGTTTTACAGGCTTCTTATTAAGGAGAACTCCATAATTAGCCAAAAAATTCTTGATCGCAGCATAAACACGAATTAGTCAATCAATATCGTAAGTGGGTAGGTCTGCCAGCAACCTGCGGATGGTCGTGGCTTTCCCTGGCCTCCGCCCAGTTTCCACCCACCATAATGCTGCCGCCGTCGTATAAGTGAAATATTCTTGAATACGGTGTAAAACACCAATCAAATAAATAACTCAATCAACACGTAAAAATATGTATACTATGTTTCTGTAGTGCACTTGTGAGAATCAGTTATCAGATATACTGCCACAATAACCCAGGAGCCTCTCACCAATGCTGTCGCTGTGAGTTCAAGTCCAGCTCATGCTGGCTTCCTCTTTGGCCTTATGTGGGAAGGTGTGCAGCAACCTGTGGATGGTTGTGGGTTTCCGAGGGGCTCTGCCTGGTTTCCTCCCAATGCTAGCAGCTGTCGTAGAAGTGAAATATTCATGAGTATGCCATAAAATGTCAATCAAATAAATAGAATAAATTAATATCAGCTATATCGTAATTCTTCAACCTTTTCGCATGTTTGTAAGGTATTTATTAAAGTATATTCTGAAGGCACTATTCTGTGTAGAGTGATAAAATCATAGTTTAGGTGAAGCCCTGAAACTGACCAATCCAGCCAGTGTAGTTTTGTCTCTAAAATCAGAATTAAAAATGTTCATGAATTGCACTGAAAATGCGTAAAGGTTGAGGAGTTGGGATAGGTGTTTGCGTACTGATCATTTGCTGATCAAATCCTCAACCTGTGGCCTTTCTATAATAGAATTTATTACTGGGTAGATTTATCAGTTTGTGGCCGGATCCTCACCCATGTACATGTATATGTATTTGAAAATATAGCCAATGCGTCTACGTACAGGGAATACATGTATTTGCTTTTTAAATTTTTCATTTGTATTTTTAGCTCGCCAGTACATACTGTGCTGGACATGTACATGTAGTGGAGGTATACCCCTAGCGTCGGTGTTGGCTTGGCATCCAATAATGGGGAAAGCAATGTGTTACAGCGATTAAATGTTATACATGTAGCTGGTATGTTAAAAAGTAGCGCATGTATTGAGCTCACATGTGTGCATGTTAATTACCGTAAATTACAAAATGACTACACAAGTGTATTTTGTATTAGAATCAGTGTGAAGGTAAATGTTAGGTGTGGTATCTCAAAAAGTAGCGGATATATTGAGCTCACGTGTGTGTGTTGATTACCGTAAATTACAAAATGACTTAGTGTATTGTGTATTAGAATCAGTGTGAAGGTAAATGTTAGGTGTGGTATCTCAAAAAGTAGCGGATGTATTGAGCTCACGTGTGTGTGTTAATTACCGTAAATTACAAAATGACTTAGTGTATTGTGTATTAGAATCAGTGTGAAGGTAAATGTTAGGTGTGGTATCTCAATAGTAGGACCTGAAGTTTTACATATACATGTTGTATAAGCATAATGACACGAGCGAGATGTTTTACTCTTGATGCTCTGTGAGTAATTACTTTAAGTTATCAAAAACAAAACTTTGTACTTTATATTCAGAAGCTCTGCATTCATGTGGCCTACAAGCAAGCTCTTTGGTAACCTTTGTTACATGTATATAATGTACCAAACCTTGGGAGCATTAGTGGAAAAAAGTGGCCGATGGTGCTCTTTTCTTACATGAAGTTGGTTGGGGAACACTTGTTTGCCCCAGTTTACCCTAAGTGACCTGAAATTTTGCCCACGAAAGTGCATTGCCAGAGGCAAATATTATTTTTGGTGCTGAAAAAAAGTTTCCAGTAGATTATCATCCTATGTTACAAGCAAACCTCAAGACACCTTTCTAAAATCAATAGAACAAGTGGGGAACAAGTGGGGAACAATGGGCAAGTTAGTCATAGATGAAATTTATGGTCATTTAGGGTAAGATTGAAACCTATTCATTTTATCTTGGACTAATGAGTGTATGTCTCTGTTAGGATTTAGAGTGATGTTTCCTCATACTATCTTCCACCATTATTGTATGTTCTGTATGGTTTTAACTTGTCAGCGGTGAGAAATTTTCCCTGTCAGCTTTTTTTTCCCACCTTAAAGCAGGCTACCATAACTTGAATTCATCGAAATTCAAATTTTTCAAACCAAGTTTTTAATTTTACCAAATTGAGTTAAAAAAATTTGAATTAATTTGAAGCATGTAATGAGAAATATGCAGTTTCTGATGCCAATTTTGCGAACTGAATGAAATCGACATGTATGAATCCTTGCAGAGAAAAATTCTGCTGATGTGGCATTTATCAACAATCAAATAAATAAATAATTTATGACAGGTGTATCACAGATTTCTTTATCAGCTCTGAAGCTTTGAAAAAATGCTACCCAGGTGAGTTTGAACTTGTACTTACCTGTTCACGTCATAACAACAGTGAAACTGAAAGTGAGCATTTGTTGTGTGTTAACAGGAAGACGGCGGTTTTCTGGACACGGACTGTCAGAGAGCATCCCCAGGTCTAACCACAGTCTTCATTATAGTCACCTGCCCACCTATGTCAGCACCCACAGCCTGTATGGCAGGAACAGCACATATACAGGTAAGTTAATTAACGGCTGCGTTCCCAGACAACCTCACTTGTATTCTTCAGCCTTTTAGCAAGTGTCCTGGTTGGTTATTCAAGTATCTAGCCATGTAGTTGGGGGGACATCATCCTGGGTAGAGAGGCTGATAAAATTATACTTTTCATAAAGCCCTGAAATTGACCTCGAAAATCAGATTAAAAGCGGCATATTAAAGCTACATGTAGTTGAAGACCTAGCTTCCAGACAGATTTTTATTTTGTAATTTATTTGGAAATCCCAGAGATAAACTATTTTTGTATTTTTATTCCATTAAAGGTAAATTAGTAGTCATGTCCCGGCGTGATTAAAAACAGTAGACAACTTTTGTAAGCTCCATGAAATATACATTTCCTGCATGTACTTTTACGGGAAAACACTGACTTCATTTGAGATCTATAAACATTTCTACGACTCTGAAAGCCTGATATAAAATCATGCTTTTTGGGTTTTTTTTACACCATCCTCAGTGAAATTAGAGGGAGGGCGGGGGGTGGAGTGTATACTGAACCACCCTGCCTCTCTGTCAGTCTACATGCCTGTTTGTAGGCGTGATTTTTCCACGCATCTCCTCCCAAACGACTGCCCTGATTTCGTTGAAACGTAACATACATTTTGTGTATCATCTGAACTTGTGCGTGCTTAAGTTTAATGGTAATTGGGTAATTACTTTCATAATTACTGCCATTCAGGTACTTATCGCAGTAAAGGATTTTCATGAACACTGAACACTCTTCTGGTTGCTACATTTCTCCATTCAAACAGGGTGTAGTGCACCCAGTGTTCACCATGAATGGAACATGCTCAATCTACATGAAGCCAAATTAAGCAATATGACATCGTGTCATTTGTTTTAAGGTTTTCTTAGTTTTCTTTCTTTTATTTTTGGAAATGTTTGAGGATGGAAAGGGGGTATTTGGGACATGCAGATTTTAGTTTACATTCTGTTGTCTGGAAAATATTTGTCACTGTCATGAGGTAACCTACTTTCTGCATGTTTTAACCGGCAAGGGTCCACTTCTCGTAGTTTCACGCCTCAAAAACTAATCTCGCGTGAGATAATAGCCCCTGTCTTGTAACAAGGAAGGTAATTCAGAGCATAACCTCACTCTGAATTAGAAATCACACAAAAAGTTCCAAGAGATTCGACATAAAGGGTAGAAATATTATGTTGATCTGATTTGATTTGAGTTTGGCTCTTTAAAGGTACATAATGCTGAAAGAAGTTCAAATTTTTTGAGTTGGTTCATCCAAACACAAAAATGAGTTGCATTTGACGCGGAAGAATTAGAAGGTCAGATCTGTCATTGGTCTAAACTGTCCACCCAACGCGATAAAATGCAAAATGATGCAGTGCAAACAGTCGCACAATAATGTAGTGTTTGCTTGTGGATCGCACATGCAAACAATATGGTATATTAAAAGCGAATTATAAGTCTGGTAAACTAAATACAATCTACATGTATTGGTAATTCCCGAGGACCTATACGCCAGAACTGAAGTTACATGGTAGGCTGTATAATTATATGTAAAGCACCATGCTGTGTATGACATTTGATGTTCACTGAACATCTCCAGTGGTCTACACTACAAGGGAAGGTAACCCAGTCTAAAAAAATATTCGGCCATGTTTCCAAATATAGCAACATAGTTGGTCGAAAAGAAACCCCAGATAAAACATTTGAAGCATTCAGTTGTCTATTCAAATTCAGTTAAATGTCAGTAGACATCTGGGAGTCTTAACTTTAAGTAGACAGTGTTAGCAGCACATGTTTTTTCACCTTGGGCAATATGTCTCTTACGGATTGACTCAAACTTTCTTGCAGCTCCCTCAGACATTTAGCAGCGTTTGGCTCCTAACTAACATGCCTTTATGTCTACTGCTGTGCATTGTAAATGATTAGATCTTGGTCTATCTACAAAGCAGGTTAAGCCTTCCCAAAGAGTGTTGTTTTCCGTGTCATATTCATATTCAAAGATCCATTTTCACATAATGACTTCAATCTTGCCTAATAAAATGTGGAATTAAGTGAAAATAATTCACTCAAAAAAGTAAGGCTGGCTTCCTCTCTGGCCGCACGTGTTAAAGTGTGCCAGCAACCCGCAGATGGTTGTGGGTTTCTGCTGGGTTTATGCTGGGCTTCTTCCGTTTTCCTCCTACCACAATGCTGACTGCCGTCGTATAAGTGAAATATTCTTGAGTACGGCATAAAACACCAATCAAATAAATAAATCAGAAAGGAAGAATTTTTACTAATTATTTGAAACATAACAAACACTTGTTTTGTTTTTGTAAGGAACAGTTTGAATTCAGAGCTACGTGTACAGTGTTAGAATTGCTCAGGCCATCCTGAAAAAATCCATTGTTGAAAGTAACAAAACCTTATATCAGAACAAATTGTGTAGATCAGTAGGGATTTTTCTTCTTTATCTCTGGGTAATTAAAAATATAGGGATCTTAATTAACATGGAGAGAAAAATAAAACAATAAACTTTTTCAAAAGCCCAATGAAAACCTTGGAGGAGGGCATTTTTGGGGTGAGTAAATTAGGCTACTCCCAGTGAACATATTATAAATGATGGCCTGATATGTTTCCTGTATTTTCAGGTTCGTCTCTAGTCAGTCCGTCATACGGCCGCGTCCCCCAACCCAGCTACACCAGCCTCGTGGAGGCTAGCATGTCAAGATACGGCTCTAGTAGCAACAGCTACGACAGGCCAACCAGGACCTACCAGCACGGTACACGGTCCACAAAAACCTCTGATGTAAGCAGCAGAAGCTACGACTCACCCAGCAGAAGGTATGACACGAGCACCAGAAGTTACGACTCCCCCAGCAGGCTGTCCCAACCCAGATCTGGCCACTCCAGCAGGTTTGAATTATACTGGATTTATTTGATGGATTCGTTTAGTGTTCGATGTCATACTCACAAAAATTTTTTACCTCATTTTGGGCAGATGTAGGACTGCTTTGTCACATCAAAGATTGTGCAGTGAATATTTCGCTTTTAAATACAGTTAATCATGTTATTTTGTTCAGTTTTTTCACAACAAATAACTCTGTTCATGGGTTTAAACAGCAGGGTGATCAGCAAAAATATTCAATGGGATTATAAGAGATTAATGTATTTTTATTCATGCATGGTGATAATTTCATTTTACAGTTTAAATGACTTCTGTGGAAGAAAATTCTACAGAACTGCCATGGTTATATCTTAATGGGTACGTGGGAAGGTCTGCCATCAACCTGTGGATGGGCATGGGTTTGCTCCTACCATAATGCTTGCCGCCGTCATATAAGTGAAATATTCTTGAGTACGGCGTAAAATAAATAAATTAATAATCTTAATGGTACAGATTCATCCAGGTTTGGTGCGCAAATATAATTTCATTGAAAGAATATCAGAGTTTTTGGATTTCCAATGCTGTTGGGAGCGTAATTAGTGTTGATATCTGCTTTAATTGTCAAAAATCTATTACACAAAAACATTGTTGTTTTTCAGAAGCAGTAGTGTTTCTAGCACAGTCAGCGATTCAAGTCGTGGAGATTCACGCCAGTCCAGTTCTAGTCACACCTTCTCTTCATCCCAGACCCCTGGCTCCTTAGGGGCATCGAGCAGGTTGCAGAGCTCGTATGGGAGTGCTGCGGGACGCAGGGGTTTACAGAATACGTCAGGGGACAGCACCCAGAATGGCAGATCTGTTGGAGAGTCACCTCGACTTACGCGGACAGAGAGAGATGAGAAGACCAGTTCAGATGTGTCATCAACAGAATCAGATCGAAAACGGTTTGGCTACTCCAGTGCAAGGCCGTTATCACATCCAAGTGAGGAGTCTCGACGTGAGAAGGAGAATTCCAAGGGAGTGTCTGCTTCGGCGGGCAAAGTCAGATCTCTGGATTTGGTGGCCGAGAAATTCGGCGGAATTGGTCTGCGTAGGTCCTTGAGAGAAAAAACAGACGATGATAAGTCTAGATTTGGAAGTGCTTTGACGCGACGGTCAGCTAGGAATGTGAGCGGGGAAGTATCTGAGAAAAAAGACTCTAGGGAATTATCAAATTTGTCACGAACACAAAAGACAGTAATTACTGAGTCAACGGAAACCCCTGTTCAGCTTAAGGGAAGAGAAATCCAGAAAATTGCCAACGTTCAGGTCGCATCACGCATTGAAAGTTTGAAAAAATCCACTCAGCAGAATGAAAATAGAGATAGGTTTGGTTCAAGTGCTGCACGTCGGTCGTTGCGGGAAACAGGCAGTATGGGACAATCAACAGAAAGTGTTAAAAGCGATTTAAAAGAAAGGGAAGGTAGATCCGGCATGTCCTCTACTTGGCAATCCAAAGCCAAGGTGTCAGAAAAACACGAGCAAAGCTCGGAGCCAAAAAGGTCTCATCGAGAGTTTGGAAGCACTGCTTTGGAAGACACTTCAATAAAAAGAACAGAAAAGCGAACAGAGGCTTTCGGGGGGTCTGTCTTAAAACGGCGGTTACAAAAGTACACCGGCCAGTCAAAGTCCTCGGGTGCCGTAGAGGAAATTTTAGCTTCGGAACGAAAACATGAAGATGTTCCACCGCAAGAAACAGCCTTGGACACTCCAGTTCAGAAATCTGAAATGAAGGTACAGAGTCAGAAAAGTTTTGAACGGATAGGAAAAACGCCGGCAGATGACTTCCTGCGACGAGCAGAAATGAGGAGTTCTCTGCGTCAGCACAGACGCGATGTCGAGACAAGTGCTGAACAGACACTGTCAGGAGACGTGTTTAAACGGAGTAGCCTCAGAAGTACGCTACCGCTCAGGAAGGATGCCAACAACGACAGCTTTGATAGGTCAGAAACCCGGAGGTCCCTGCGCAAGATGGATCCTGCCAAAGGGAAGACAAATGTCTTAGTGGATGATACTCATTCTGCCGAGACAGTTCAACCAACGAGTGAGACCCGTGTCGAAGTATCAGATAACTGGCTCACGGAGGAGTCCGATGAAGTCTTCAAAGAGTCCTTTGGAACTGAAAGGCCAATTATCAAGACAAAGGTATCTATTGAGGCACAATCAACAGATCAGTTCGGGCGTCCGGCCTGGCGAAAGGCTCTCCGGAGTCGAGAGGAGCGCCCTCTGTCAGGACAAGTTCAATACCATGATGTCACTTCTGAGATCACAGCCGAACCCCCAGCCTCAATGGCAGAGAAGTTTGTGGAGGATTCACAAAGCTATTCCACTCCAAATCGCTCCCGCATTCCGAAACGAAGCGATTCAGATTCATCTGCACCGGACAGTAACAGGGCTGCTTCAAGGTCATCAGAAGGTCTAGTACAGAAGACTCCCAGCCGACAGATGGTGAAGTCAGTGAATTCATCAGTGACAGATAAATTGGATCGGGGAAAGAAGAAACTGGAAGTAAGTCAACCAAGCAAATTGGCCATGTCATCTGTGCCCAAGCCAAGCAGTGCCATGCCGGACATGTCTGTTGGAGAAAGCTTCGCTGAAACACCTTCGGAAAGCAGGGAGGACCGAATTAAGCGGTACAAAGCAGAGAGGAGAAAACAACTGGCTCATCTCACTGAGCGCTTCCAAGATTCGCCTGTCTCCAAGCATTTTATCAAAACAGAAGAATCAAAAGAAGAAAAATCTAAAGATGGTTTATTTGCTGAGACAGCAACACCACAAAAGTTCGTGGACACAAAGATGGTGCTTGGTTTTGAATCTCAAACAGGTGTTGCACCTCTGCAGGAGGAGGCGGAGCATCCACCGCAGGAGTCCCAGATTTCTAAACGGCCAAGGTCAGTTGTGGAGCCTGCCGAGTGTCAGGAGGAGTCGGCGTCAAAACGTCCCAAGTCAGATGAAGAGGAAAGCGCTAAAGTCAAAACCAAAGGATCAAAGAACAAGGGTCCAACAGCGAGAAAGGCTGTTGATGCAGCTTCGAGATCAAATCAAATCTCCTCAAGGTCACAAAGAAATCCACCTCTACAGGCTGATGCAGAGTTTAGCTATGGTCAAACAAAAACTGGAAGTGCTTCTACAGCTGCTGAGGAAAAACCAGTGGAAATGGTGGTGAGTCCTTCAGTGGATCTGCCTGTTGAAGATCATTTGGAAAATCAGAAGGAGCCAACTCCTGAACCACAACTAGCCACTCTGAGGTACACCATAATGGACGAGGTTGTGGCAATGCCGGAGACTGTTGCAAAGGATCTCAGTAAGGAACATCATGAGGCTGCCAGGGGAACCAAGAGCGCAGTGAAGGATGCAGATGTGCTCGAGGCAACAAGTAAAAATGTAGCGAAGAAAATTGCTGAGGTAAAACCCTTTAGACAAGAGCCCCCTGAAGAAACATCAACAGTGAGTGTCACATCCCCACCCGTACAGTCTGATGCAAGTGACTGGCGAGCTAAGAAGTCTGGTGACTCTGGTGCGTTTTTGATAGAGGGACAGGAAGTCGACAAAGCAGAGACAAAGGTGGAAATAGCTGTTGCTAAGAAAGTTCCCGAGAAAGAAGAAATAGTAAGAGTTGTTCGCAGCACAGGAAAACCGGTAACCAAAACCACAGCTCCGAGTCAAAACCTGCCCACAGAAGCTGCAAAGCGGACCCCAGCCGAGGTCAAAACGGTTGTGACAGATACGGTCAAAACATCAGGAAAAACAACAACTGAAGCTGTTGATAAGAAAACTGTTGCTGATACCACCAAACCAAATGCCAAATTAACATCTGAAACACCTAAGAAAACAGCTGTTAACATCACTGCAACAACAGCTAAATTGTCTTCGGGAAAAATTCAGATGGACACTACAACAGGAAATGTTCCAGGTACAACAGTTTTAAAGGAAACTAAAACAGATATTACCAAAGTAACATCAACACCAACAATGGAAACAATCCCAAAAGACACTAGAACAGCAGATGTTGCCAGAACAGAAACCAGACAGTTCCCCCAGCAGACCAAGAAGGATATATCGGATATGAAGGGCAGTGAAGCTAAAGTCACAACAGCCAGTGTGAGCCAAGAAAGACTACAGGGAAGTCCAGTTGGGACAGAGAAGAAAGACGATATTGTCGAGACAACATATGCCGGTAGTGGTCAACCAATGGTTGCTGCTGTGTCAGCTAAAGTGAGTCAGAACAACCAACAGTCGATTCCACCACAAGCGAAGCTTTTGTCAGGTATGAAGGAGTCTAAAACTGAAGAAGGTCCATCAAAAGCCAAGGTGGTAGCTGACAAAATGACTTTAGAGACACCTGAAGCTATTTCCCAGGGAAAGACAAAAGTTACAGAGTCCGAGGAATTGCAAGTAGTTGAAAGTAGCATAACTGTTCCAGGGAGCAAAGACGGAAAACAGGCTGAACCTCAAGTTAATGTCACCTCAGAGTTGAAAACTCCCGTAAAGACATTACAACAACAACCACCTGTGTCCAAGACTCCAGAATCGCCCGACAACCTCGACGAGTTGCTTCGAAGGAATCAGAAGTATTTAGAGGAGGGAGTGAAGAAAAAACTGATGAGGCAACAACATGTGGCTAGTTCGAGTTCTTCGGAGGCGGAGAAAGCAGCAGATGGGTCATTGGTGCCACCTGGTGGGAAGAAGAAGCGAATTTCCCCCCTGATGAGACGTAGAATTAAGGAACGGTCCAAATCAAGAGAGCGTGCAGAGGCAGAAAAAGGAGAGGCCCAAGCGTAAGTTGACAATTACCAATAAACAAAAAAACATTTGACCTAAATTTCTTTCTTGGGTAAGCTACTCATTTTACCTTATTCTGAGAGTTAGGTTGATCTTAGGAAGGTGTTTTGAGGCTTGTTACTAAGGTAGTCTGATATCCTACTGAGAAAATGCAGATTTTGAAACCAAAAATACAGTAATAATTTATGACATTTGTTTGCCTTTAAAATGAACATTTTCACTTCCTATTTTTTAAAACTATTTTTACATCTACAGATCTGTAATCTTATACATAAGCTCTGATCAAAAACCTTACAACTGAGTTTTGCACAGTTTTGATATTGTAAAACGTGATGCAGGTATCTCCGTTTGCTAAAGGCTAAGATAAATAACAGACTTTAGGAAAAAACTTGAACTGTTCTCTGTATGTAGACCCTGTGCCTGTGTACATGATACATGTAGTGCCCAGACATCATACATGTACATGTAACTACAGAAAGCCAAGATGTGGTCTCGGACGATAACAAAATAGGGTGCAAAAATAGTCACAATTAAGTCACAATTAAATCTTCCTACATGTTTATTAAGTAATAACCATAACCAGCGGTACCACGCAACCTACGTATAACTAAAAGTCACCTCAGAGTCTGCCTAGTTAAGTGTTTAAATTCCATCTCTAAAAGTCTTTCAAAGACTCCATAGCTCGGTCACCACCAACAATTTAATAAATTGGTCCTTTGCACAAGACTAACATGTTCATAAAATTACATCCACATCTGTGGATGGCTTGACTTCTTGCGTGAAGTTGCTGACAGACACAGACAGACAGGCAGACACCAACAGACACACGTATTAATACTGACAAAAACATAACCAGCCTGCGTTTTGAGGAACTAATAAACCTGTGTTTATTATTTATGTTTTTCTAGAGAACAACAGATTTCTGCAGCTGAGCTTCTGGCCTCCCCAGAACAAGGCAAACCAGGGGAGGTAACTTTGGATTCGGCAGTTACAAAGTTGCCCCCCTTGGTTGACGTGCTTGATGCCTCTCGGAAACCAACTGACAGTGACAGCACATTGACAAGTGTAGCGGACAGCGCGTCTGTTTCCGTAACGGGATCCGAGGACCATACCAAAAAGAAGCGTAAGGACAAGTCGTCAGTAAGGAAGTCACATCTAAATGTCTCTGCCACCTTAGACTTGGGAACAGGTAGGTCCCCTCTTTTTGACTCACCGTTTGTAATTCCAGGTACTCCTGAAACTTTTTTGCATATGAAAAAACAACGTTCAATGTGATTTATACACATTTTAAAGTTGATTTTGGAGACAAAACTACATTGGCCAATTTCAGGGCTTTACAAAGAGTGCAATTCCATCACCCTTCACAGAATAGTGCCTTCAAAGTATGCTTGAATAAATACCTTGCAAACATGCAAAAAGGTTGAAGAAGTACAGTATTGTGGGTATGGAGGAAAGTTGAGTCAGTGAATGGGTTCGCTTTTGTGTTGAGGTCAACTGTTTGGTCAGTTGAAACTGACTGACTTATTTGGGAGCTCTCCTGGTTTCTCTCAGCTGTTGTATTTTACAGGTAGTACAGGGCTCGAAAATCAGAATGAGTCTCTTGCCCAAGGCAAGTAGAATTTGGTTTTCGCCACTAGAGTTAATTACGCAATTCAACTGGCCAATGATTTATAAACATTCAGTGCAGTTATAGGCACTAGTTCGTGAACAAACAATCATCGAAAAAAAAGTTTGATGAAAATAAATCATGGATCATTTTGTTCACGTTCTCCTTTAAGTAACTGCTGACTGGGTGAATATGGAGGAAAACCAGAAGATCTCCAAAAAAAATAGTCCAATTGACCAGTGAAATTTTGTATTTAATTTCAGCCCCTGCAGTCAGTGCTTTTAGAGGTTTATTTCATAGCCTGGTATTTCTTGATTTTTATGCAGGGCTCTAGGCAATTTTTTTTTTTCTAAAAAATATCTTTGAAATATGAACATTAATTCTGTCTTGGGTTGTTTTACCTGAAGCAATTGAAGTTGGTGTAAAATCTGGTAATTTAGTTGGATGGATTTCTTCTGGGTTTCTTACCTGGGTTTTATCAAGCATGCAGTGCAAATGTTTTGATTTGTCCTAATTTACTGATCAGCCTAATTAGCTACCTTCATAAACAACAATAAACCTTCTAACCCTGAAGCTTGCTTGAACAGCAACATTAATGAATGTATGTTGGTTAATGCAAGGATTCTGTGATCTCTGAGGCATCTGGAAATTTCTGTGTAACCCTGATTGATTTATGGGTGAGCAGGATACAGTTCAAATCTCACTGATTCAGTTTGCATTTATGTTTTCTAGTCTCGTGCCAAAACTTTGATCAGCTTATTGGCCTGTACTTGGACATGCATGTAAAATGACCTAGACCGTGAAACACGTGTTTAGCTTAAGCCTGTGTATGGTTGAAGATTCAGAGCTATTCAGAGCATGATAGTTGATTAACCCCCTGGAAGTTGTTTGAGAATTCAGTTTTGCCTAGGAGAAAGTAACATTTGCATACATGTTGTTGCACTAAAGTTTTGTTTGATGGAGATTTTATTTGTGAGTGATAGACTTAAAGTCATTATGTTTACCTGTAATTCATGAGTAGTACATGAGTGCTATTTTACCTGTAATACATGAGTAGTACATGAGTGCTATTTGACCTGTAATACATGAGTAGTACATGTGTGCTATTTGACCTGTAATACATGAGTAGTACATGTGTGCTATTTGACCTGTAATACATGAGTAGTACATGTGTGCTATTTGACCTGTAATACATGAGTAGTACATGTGTGCTATTTGACCTGTAATACATGAGTGCTATTTGACCTGTAATACATGAGTAGTACATGTGTGCTATTTGACCTGTAATACATGAGTAGTACATGTGTGCTATTTGACCTGTAATACATGAGTAGTACATGTGTGCCATTTGACCTGTAATACATGAGTAGTACATGTGTGCTATTTGACCTGTAATACATGAGTAGTACATGTGTGCTATTTGACCTGTAAGACATGAGTAGTACATGTGTGCTATTTGACCTGTAATACATGAGTAGTACATGTGTGCTATTTGACCTGTAATACATGAGTAGTACATGTGTGCTATTTGACCTGTAATACATGAGTAGTACATGTGTGCTATTTTACCTGTAATACATGAGTAGTACATGAGTGCTATTTGACCTGTAATACATGAGTAGTACATGTGTGCTATTTGACCTGTAATACATGAGTAGTACGAGTGCTATTTGACCTGTAATACATGAGTAGTACATGTGTGCTATTTGACCTGTAATACATGAGTAGTACATGTGTGCTATTTGACCTGTAATACATGAATAGTACATGTGTGCTATTTGACCTGTAATACATGAGTAGTACATGTGTGCTATTTGACCTGTAATACATGAGTAGTACATGAGAGCTATTTGACCTGTAATACATGAGTAGTACAACTCCGAAAAAGGAAAGGCTCATTTGGACTGGATATTTCTGCACGTTATGTTGTCGTCATCAGAAGAAAACTACCCCAACTGCATTTTCATGATGAACGTTTGTATTTCACTTTCACTCTATATTGATTTTCATTTCTCATGGCCCTAAAATGGCTGATAGATTATTGAGTCTGGAACGTGTACATAGTGCGTGCAAAATCGTGTCCAGTCACTGTTGTGCTTGGTATATGTCAGGGGCAAGTTCAATACCAGATGCTGCCGGTTACCCTCACTTTTTGGCAGCATGAAACAGATGTTTTCAGTGAGTCATTGTTTCAGTGACGTGAGTGCATGACAACATCGCTGTTCTTTGTTCTAGCTTCAGCTGTTGCAAATTTGCACTTGATATGGCCAGGTGTTGTGTGCTATATACCTATACTATAGGTATACAGTATATGTATTTCTTTTGGTCATGTATATGTACAAGCAGATTTCAGAAATATTTACAGTCGTTGCCTTTTCATGAGGCTGATGCAGAGGTTTGCAGCCACCAAGAAGTACTATATGTGGAAATTCTGTTTGTTTCTGTCAAATTCAGAAGTTTTATCTGTTTTATAGTAGGACTACATGAATGAGCAATGAAATATTCTAGTTAAAGCTGCTTTTTTTTAATAGAAAACCCATTCATTTTGAGATTAGGAAATAGCTTAATTTTTTCACGCTTGAGTAAACATTTCAACAACACGTTCAAATACGCACATGTAGTGATCATAAGTATAATGTCAGTTATGTTTTTCTCAGGCCATTTGTTACCCAGACAACTTTAAATAGAATGTCCTACTTATATCCCCTCTCTCACTGCCTGAATTTGTCCTCCTTTAAATATGACGGCAGGCAAAAACTGATAAACAGATAATTTTTCCTTTTAATATGGGTGTGTTGGTGGTATGCTTCAGTGGCATGGATTTCCTCTTCCTCTTAGCACATTGTTCTGATTAATTGATAGACAGATAATCATCGATCAGCTCATTTCGAAACAAGCGAAACAGTGTGTCACGGCTCATTGCATTGCATAATGAATATTTATGTGTTTATGGATAGATTTCTGATTGGTTTGTTCAGTGCCCCAGGTCAGAGATCAGAGGTCACAAAGGTCAAGGGTCCATTTTGATTGCATGACTGCACAGAGGTTTAGTTTGTATAACATAGTTATTCACCTGTATATATACCTGATGAATTGGGGTGACGTACTTATGATTACTAACAGGTGGACACTGTCTCACAGCTACAGGTCTCGCACGTTCTGGTGTTTTTTCTCGTAACAGATTTAATCATTCTCAGCTGTGTCCTTAATGCTGGGGAAGATTAATCTTGAGGTGTTAAAACAGTGGCGTTGTAAGTATTTTAGAGTCAAGATGAGCAAATTAGTCTGTGTCCCAATGAATTAATTAATGTGTATTACCTGTGCGTGCGTTGGGGAAGAGCACAGGGAGTTTATGAGTGCCTGATGTACATAATACGGAGAATACTACCTGTATGTGTACAATGTTCATGTTTGCAGTGTGTATATTTGCTGCTTTCTGAAATAGTATGGAAAGTGCTATTTGCATTCTACACATACATGTATCAGTTATCCATGTACACATGTCTATGTAGAGGGTAAACAGAGTGCTCTGTTCGTGGAAGGTATTTCAGTTTATGGTAATTGTTTCAGCTAATGCAGCAGTGTAACATACACTTTATACTGTATTGTACTTCGCTTAAAGTTTGGCCTGTAATAATTCACTTTCAGCAGCACATTAAGATGTTAAAACGATATCTTTTGATGTCAACACATAGGTTTTCCCGATTAGAAAAATTTCACAAAAAACTCTAAAGTTGTCCTATAAGATGATTGAATTGATCAGAATCAAGTGAAGCGTGTCCCTTGAAAGATGCCAGACTTTAGGTGAAACACGGTACGAGTACGTACCTGTGACTTGCCAGGGCCGTCTCTTGCATGAAGAGAGTGTATGCCTGCTTTTAATAAGTGTAATTATTTCACTAATATGATGATTATAATCCTGATTTATTATCAATACCTGTCTGCACAATGTGATTGTAGCTACATGGCGTATCATTATGCGATCAGAAAGTACAGTGGGCTGGACACAGAGTTGTAAAGATTTGGAATTAACCCAAAATGCATGTCCGTTACAATCATCCACTGTAATACTGTAAATCCTGAACCGTTTCAACCACTGAAGCACTTTTTACAGTGGAATTTATGCAGACAAAATTATGAAAATGGCAGTGATGTGTAAAAATGATCTTTTTGTGTCACTAAAGGTGTAAGCTTCATAAAACATGTGCAGAGTGTTTTCTCTACCACCCATAGTTCTCTCAGAATGATTTTCAAAATATTGTGATGTGTAAAAAATGATCTTTTTGTGTCACTAAAGGTGTAAGCTTCATAAAACATGTGCAAAGTGTTGCTCTACAACCCATAGTTCTCTCAGAACGATTTCAAAATATTGTGATGTGTAAAAAATGATCTTTTTGTGTCACTAAAGGTGTAAGCTTCATAAAACATGTGCAAAGTGTTTCTCCACAACCATAGTTCTCTCAGAACGATTTTCAAAATATTGTGATGTGTAAAAAATGATCTTTTTGTGTCACTAAAGGTGTAAGCTTCATAAAACATGTGCAAAGTGGTTCTCCACAACCCATAGTTCTCTCAGAACGATTTCAAAATATTGTGATGTGTAAAAAATGATCTTTTTGTGTCACTAAAGGTGTAAGCTTCATAAAACATGTGCAAAGTGTTTCTCCACAACCCATAGTTCTCTCAGAATGATGTCAAAATATTTGCATCAGAGGTGGTTGAAAAGGTTGAAAAAGTAGGGTAGTACATGTACCACGGACTATAGTACCATGTCAGATCGATTGTTGGTGAGAACATTTTCGATTCAGTGTGAGAAGATGTATAGAATTAAATACTCATCAAGTCAGCCTACAGCCTACTAGATTAATATGATTTCCTTGTATCATGTACTCTTTTAAAGTGACGATTTGAAATAATATTTTATATTTTTATGGACCATTTTCATGTACATGTATAAGAGTCAAGTTTATTGGGGCTGGTGATCACATGCATAATTTCATTTGCATATACATGTAGTATGCATATATTAAGTTCCGATCTATCTTTAATTCCTTTGTGAAAGTGACCTAAAAGAATTAATAGTAAATTGTTATTTTAAGATGTAAAATATTTGAGCATTTCACCATACCTATTTCCCCCACTATTGGTACATCATTTTCCGTCTGTGGTTTGCACAAAAGATAAATGTATGATTTGTGCATATTAACAGATTACAGGCTTTGGAACACTTTCGAAACTTTTGTGACTAAATACTTTCTCCCTTTGTCAGTGCCTTTGCATAGCACACCTGATTAAAATGGCGGCTTTTACCTCAGCTTTTTCCAGCTGTCATCACTATTCTTGTAAACATATGCACAAAAAGATTGTTAAAGGCTATTATAGTCATAATTTTTATACGATCAAACCTTCAGTTTTGTATACTTACAGTTAACCCAATATTAGGTTCAAAGAGGTCATATGTTAAGTAAAATGTCACGTGGTTATTTAATGATGGAAGAAGGCATTTCACCTTCCCATTTCACCAGTATGATGTTGTTAATCCAATGTTAGGCACAAAGAGGTCATATGTTAAATAAAATGTCAAGTGATTATTTAATGATGGAAGAAGGCATTTCACCTTCCCATTTCACCAGTATGATGTTGTTAATCCAATGTTAGGCACAAAGAGGTCATATGTTAAGTAAAATGTCACGTGGTTATTTAATGATGGAAGAAGGCATTTCACCTTCCCATTTCACCAGTATGATGTTGTTAATCCAATGTTAGGCACAAAGAGGTCATATGTTAAGTAAAATGTCACGTGGTTATTTAATGATGGAAGAAGGCATTTCACCTTCCCATTTCACCAGTATGATGTTGTTAATCCAATGGTAGGCACAAAGAGGTCATATGTTAAATAAAATGTCAAGTGATTATTTAATGATGGAAGAAGGCATTTCACCTTCCTATTTTACCAGTATGATGTTTTATTCTTGGATTGGACAGTAATACATAATTTGGGTTTTGAGAGAGCATGTGCTGGCATCCTTATAGCCCTTACTTTGAATCCCTCAATAAACCCTTGTATGAAGTATAAAAACTATCTCCCTTTGTCCGTGTACCTGTGCGTCATACACCTGATCAATACTGCTGTATTTACCTGAACATTTTCTGTCATTACCTTATATACATCTCAACGCGGCTAATCAATAAAGAAACCACGACAACGGCCACAGATTTCACAACGTGGTAGAGAGGCTGAGGTTTACGCAATGCACTAAGTAAATCTCAGACTGCATGCGGAGTTACTGTGTCGGACGGTGCCATATAAAGATGGTGAAACAACCTGATTGTTCAGGTAATTATTATAGTCTTTGATCATTAGGTAATCTGTTCCTGGTGTACCTGTAATTATGGGATTGAGTGGGACGCATACCTTCACAAGGTGCAGCACTCTGATGTGGGATATTTGTACGTTTGTTTCCATCTTCTGATTCAGCTACATATCATTGTCTCATATGTTCATTTCCATCTTCTGATTCAGCTACTCGCTGTGATATGGCTGGAAAATTGCCAATGTGGTGTTAATAAGCCATAATCATTCATTCCGATTCCGCTACATATCATTTTTGCCATTTGCGTTAATTTCCATCTCTGATTCAGCTACGTATCATTGTCACATATCTTAATTTCCTTCTTCTGATTCAGCTACTCGCTGTGATATGGCTGGAAAATTGCCAATGTGGTGTTAATAAGCCATAATCATTCATTTCAATTCAGCTACATATGTATGTTAATTTCCATCTTCTGATTCAGTTACATATACATGTAGGTATGGTTCTGCCACGCAGACCTTGTCGAATTACGAATTTTATTGTGTTCAGTTGTCGTCAGATCAACATATACAAGTACTTTTAGGTGTATTCACCAGGCAGATTGAACGTGTCATAGAAATACACTGTATACATGATGTAGGGTTGTATACAAAATGTCTGCATCACTTTGGCTATATAAAGGCAGCCAGTTGTGTCCAATTCTATTCATTGCAGAATAATAAGGTTATTACAACAATAGCACATGTATGTATCAATTTTTCACACACCATGGTTAGAGGTACAGTGAACATAAAATGACGTGCATGTCTGATTTTTCATGTATATGTCTGTTTCATGTATAGGTCTGTCTCCAGCCAGTGTACATGTGGGTGTAGTTTCATTTTAAATTCACGGTTTTCAAAGCATTATTCATGATATTGACGTCTTTGCTGTATAGTTACATGGTATGATGTGCCTTCATAGAAATCGGTGCCTATCTTGATTTTCAGTTTTAACTTCACATGTATCTCTCATATACATGTATACATGCAGGTGTCACAGAGTGCACATGTTGTCACTTTTGTAATCATGGGTAGCAATTAAACTTACATTGTCAACTAATGAATCTATAATAACATTCACTTGGGAGTCCGTGGATCAAACCCGGATCGGGTAATACCAAAGACTTTAAAAATGGTACTTGTATCTGCCCCGCATGGCACTCAGCACTAAGAGATGAGAGCAAGGAAACATGACTGGTTGTCCTGGTGTCAGTGTAATGTGACAGGGTGTTGTATCATGTTTGGTGTTTTTCGGCATGATGCTTCATTGAGGGCAGTAGTTTGATGACACCAGGACTCGCCGTAAGACACTGTATATGTGCACACACCTAATAACTCCTCGTTGTCATATGGCTAAAAAGTTGAGAAGTATGATGTTAAACTTCAAACATACATACGTACATAACAACATTCACACTTTAAAAGCTTAAAAACATACATTTAAATTACTGTCGCTTTCATCTATACCATAACTAGGCCATCTTTCCTGATTTTGAGAGTTTCTCTGGCCGTACGCGGAAAGGTCTGCAGCAACCTGCAGATGGTCAAAGGTTTTTCCCGGGCTCTGTTCGGTTTCCTCCCACCATAATGCTGGCCGCCGTCTTGTAAGTGAAATATTCTTGAGTACGGCGTAAAGCATCAATCAAATAAATAAATAAATAGAAAGGTGTTTTGAGGTTTGCTTGGAACTTGGAATGATCAATATTCTGCTGGAAAATTGTAAGTTTCAGCACCAAAAATAACGTTCTGAAACATTTTTTGCCTCTAAAAATGCCCTTTTGGAGAGCCATTTGAGGCCATTTAGGGTAGGTACAGTAAGTTGTCTACAGCAGTCATCTTGACTGTTTGTTCAGCCTGTATATAATACATCGGTTAGGTAACAATTTGCCAGAAGTCAGGGTTCAGCTCCAGAACTGACTGCCATTGCGTGAGTGAAAACATTCAAGAACTTGCATGGCGCTGAACAGTAATCAGGTAGGCTTATGTAAAAATGTACATGTGTGGAAGGGGCTCTAATGTATGGATATCTGATCACAGAGAATCAAATTGTATATGGGATCACATGTCTTAGAGTGTGTGTGTAAAAAAAAAACATCATGAGATCTATATTTCCACTAAAACTTGATCAAAATTCAGCATACATGTATCTCAAAATCAACATGTGTGTTAAAATACATGTATACATGTACATTTGGTTAATGTACTCACTTCTGTATCTGTATGGTACTTGTTGTTAGGTACCTGTGGGTACTCCGCCTGAGTGTTCATTGTTCACAAGAACATGTGAATGCCCAATGTTCTTATAGCTCCATTCAGAGATACATGAAGGCGATACATGATACTGAATGGTTTACACTATAAGGACCCCACGAGCAGTTCTAAGTGCCAGTGAACTCTTTACCTGTATGTATTTACCTGTATGTAGAACTGCAGACCTAATTCACACCTGGCCAGGTGACACAGTGTACCTGTTCACCTAACAGCCCATTCATCTCTCGGACAGGTGAGCTAATTGTCCCACACGTACAACCAGAATATGTTTACCTATATCAGGTGGTGTTTACATTGTACTTACATGTTTACTCCATCTATGTGTGAACAGGAGTACATACACACATATATTTATAAATTTGATGTGTGTTTATGATGGTAACAAATTAACTATAGACCAGTTTTTGTTGCCTTGTTAACATGCAGTTAAACAAATTGAGTGTTGATTAAGCTGTCTCGTTATTTCCATTTTCTGACTTTCCATTGCTTCATTTGTTCCCAAGGCCTTGTGTGGTGACAATAAGCGATGAGCAGTGGTCTTTAGAGTAGGCTTACATGAAGTTCACAGGAGGCCATTTGCCTTCAACTTAAGTATGAGATGTTCACTAGTATAACACACACAAACTGGTCATGGTTTCCTCTTAGTACAACATTTTCCTCTTAGTGCTTCAGTTTCCTCTTGGTACTGTGGTTTCCTGCACCCATCATAATATATTGGCCGCGATCATATTGTAGTTCTTGATCATGATGTACATTGGGCAACAAATCAAAAAGAGACCAAAAATGTTCATTGCCATTGATGCACTATGCTAAGCTTGTATGTATGTGCCATAATTTTGTAAACCAGACACTCGTATTAACATTAGAGCAAGCAACTCAAATCTTAATGGCATACATTCTGACAGAATTCTTGGTCTTCATATTAATCAAAGCCTTAACTGGAATTCTCACATTGAGTCTGTCTGTGAAAAGATCAAAACCAAACTTGGTGTATTATACAGGAATAAACTGAACATACTGAAAAAAAAATGCAAAAATTCTGTATTACAACTCCTTCAATCTGCCACATATCAACTACTGTAGCATGATATGCCAGCAAGTACCAGATAGAATCTCAAAACTTCGAGAAAGAGCAACTAGACTAATATTAAATGCCCCTTATTTAACACCATCTTCCAACCTTTTCACGCAACTCAACTGGCTCTTTATCCAAGACAAAATTTTCCAGCAAACAGGAGTCTACATGTATAAGATACTAAACGGAAAGTGCCCAACATACCTAAATACACTATTTAAATTTGTCAACTCTGGAACTACAAAACATCTCCGATCAACCACGAATGATAATTTTCAAGTGCCATTCCCCTCCTCAAAGTACGTCAAACAGAGCCTTTCATACAATGGTCCAAAACTGTGGAACTCATTAGAAAGGAACTTGAAAGAGTCAAAATCTCCAAAAGCCTTCTCTAAACAGTTTCATTTGACCCTGCTTGAAAAACTAAATGTAAATGCTTAAAAACCCATTTTCATTATATACACAGTTAATATCTTGATTGTAATCTGTCCTTTGCTGATTGTGTTCGTATTGTATTGCTTTGTATAGCATAATTGCTGAATCTATGGCTACTTTAGATACCGTTATGTGTGCAAACTATTTGTCTGATTACTGTAAATATTTACTTGTAAATGTCGTGGTTTTTTTGTCACCCTGTCAGAGGACCTCTGGGAAGAACAGTTCTTGTAACTGACAGAGTAAATGTTCATCATTTGTCACCCTCAGAAAACAAAGTTTTTTATATATATATATATATATATATACCAATAGGGTAACCACTGATGAATTAAACCACACAGTATTTACAAGGGAAAGTAGTTTATTATCGCCATCGGTGTTTTTAACACATGTAAGGGGCGATAACTCAGTTCACTAAAAACGTATTCCTCCAATATGATATTAATGTGGCTGTTTGTGGCTGTAAATATGATGACAACACAGCATTTTGAGTAGTTCTTGACCAGTGACGTCTAATATCTTGCAATTAACGTGATTGCATTTCTCTTTCTTTTTTTTTTTACCTTAATTGTACTGAAGCCATGGTGCAAGGGGCATGTGTAATTTGCTGCTATTTAAGCATTTACATGAACAGTGAGAATAAAACCCTTTTTAAACCTGGGTAAAGCCACAAGATGCCATATTTCTCCGGTTACGTTGCTCTGGTTTCACTCTCTGTGCCTGTAGATTATGCAGCATGTGAAGCCTGCCTATATACATTTATGTACTGTAACATGCGCGCTTCACATTTTTAATACAGGTGTACGGATGTATGACATAACCTGTATTTTGTGATCAGCTATTTGACATTAGGACAAATCATGTGAAGATTAAATACCGGAGTTGTCAATGTCTACATGCATGCATGTATATAGGAGAGTAATGTTTGACAGTTGTTTTTTTTCTTCTAACAAGCGTCAGTGTAGCTATCGTTGCATGTAGAATATAGAGATATGTTGGTACTGTTATAAAACATAACATGTACATGTAACTACTGGAGAATGTTGGGCTATTTGTGCTTCAATGGCAGCCTAAGTAAGTTAATGGATTTTATATGTAGTTTTTCTCTTCATCCAGGATGACTTGCCTTACAAAAGCAACAGTAACTGTACTGTACAGCGTCTTTGTTTTCCTTTTTTTTTCTTCAAATCTTTACACGAACCAGAATTAGAAAATGTTTGTCAACATGCTGTTGTTGTCTGCTTTGATGTACACTAACCTGCAGTGTGTAATGCTGTACATTGAACTGCTCTCCTCTAATTTGAACTGCTGTTTGCTCCACTTTTTCTGTACCAGAGTGTATGTTAACCCTGAACTGCCCTTGTACATGTACTTCCATGCTGCAGTTAAGACAGAATGAAAGGAATGGAGTTTGTTGATTGATCATGCCCGGTAACAAAAAATCGTAATGATACTTTCAATATTTCCTGAATAATGTTTTTTTTTCAGCAGTTTCTGTGATAAAATCTGCAAGTTAAAGATTCACCTGCACCATATATCCCATTTTCCCCTGCATAATTTTGTTCCATTTTTCATCCCAGAATCATTCATGAACCTGTCTGATTTACAGTGTAGTCTTAACTTCAGTTACTGCTGAGTTACAAGTTGTGACTTACATGTACGTTGGTTTGTCTTGTAACATTCATGATCACCGTGAATTCATGAATTACCGTGTTTGAAAAAACTAAGCTCAGGAAGAATACCTCAAGGTAAGACGATTGAATGAATTTGAATTGAGTGAGTGAGTGATTGGGGTTTAACATTGTACGTAAGACCATTGAAGTTTAACTGTGATAGACCCAGACAACTTTGTGGTCCCATTTCACTGATTCATAATAGAGAATGCAAGTTTATTAGTTTGTTGGCTCCAAATGTTAAAACCTCATGTGTGTCTGAGATGAGGTTTGTTGGGTGCATCCACAGTGTAAGTGGTTTGCATCAGCAGGTTTAGAAATCAGCCATTTTATAATTGGCCTTGCACATAAACTGTGTCAAAGCACTGTATAGAAGTCTAACACAGGTCTATGGTGTAGACTGTATAGGTATGGTGCATAACCAGTGCAGAAAACATACATGGATTGTTTGTGTTACTCTCATGTAAATTTGGATGCTCCTCGTGGCTCACCGTTCCTGACAGGTAACACTCCGTCCTGGTGAACTCTGGGTGTCAGGCTTGAGTTACGAGGATTCTGCAAGGCAACTACGTTCTGGGTTTTGCTGGTGCACAGAGGTTCTGCCAGTGTTTTGTTCCTATATATAGTGAACAGGGCTATAGCTGTATCACATGAGCTCTAGTTTGTTGTCAATCCAGGCTTGAGTCTAGTCGTTGTGGGATAACAGTAGTGCTGCTAACTGTAGCCGTGCCTTTGGAACCAAACTGCGCACCTTCCTGAAACTGTTGTTGTTGTTACTCCTGTGGCTGTTTTTTTTTGTTTTTGGTGCCCTTCCCTGATCAGTGCATTTTACACCTCTTTGATAAGACTTACATGTACTGAGATGCCCTGCTTTGATATGTCGGACTTGATGAGATCATAGACAGATTGTCTTACCAGTAAAGGTCCTTCCTGGATGACTCAGTTGTGTTTTGAATTGTGCGGGGCGTGTTGTCAGCACCTCTTCAGGTAACCATTATTCTCTAGAAGACAGCCTTCAGTTGTTTTGATTTAGCTAATGGCAGATGCAGATCATTGAACTTGAATATCACTAGCAGTAACACAAACGTAAGAAGTGGTCTAGATGTGCTTGTATATTGTGTAACTATGGTGTTGAAGACTTACAGTTCACCTCTACTTGTTTGTTGTGACAACCAGGTGGGTTAACTTTGAGAGCAGTTTATGCTTATACATGTATGATATCGAAAAAGTTTTCTAACGGCTTGTTGAATCTCTGAAGTAATAATTTGACTATTGAAGAAGTTTATAATAGGTGTGTTGGTTTAAAGTTCCTTTTGTGTTGGATATTGGATGGTTATTTAACCTCATCTGAGTCTGTCAGGTAAGGCAGTTATTTAATTTAGGCTTTCCGATCATATAAATATATCTTGAAGAGGAAAATTTGCTGGCACACTTTTTAGGTGATTTTCTGGTTTATTTTTATACCCTTATCCGGCATTCAAAAGAGATTTGGTCCAATCACAAAACAACAATATAAACTTGTGTGGCCTGATTCAAGTTTGTCAAAATGTTAAACTTACATGGACCAATACCCAGTAGTACCGGTAAGGCATGCATTGTAATAAGGTTCGGACTTTATAAATCAGACATTTCATTTGGCCTAACTCCACTTTCCCTTACCCATGAATCTAACTGTGCTGTTTGAGTGAACTATTCTCAAGATTCAATAAGGAAGTGAAATGAAATAAATTATTTTGGGGGTGTCAGAAGTGATGACATTTTTCATAGGTGCGTGTGAACTTTGAGTTAGCTGGACCAACACATCTGTTCTTGCAGAAACAAAAGTATTAGGTCCTACTAACACTTTCGTTTCTGTTAGTAGGACCTAACATCATGTTAGTATTGTCATGTTAACTTGTATCACAGCTAGGTTAACAATTCGTTTTTGTGAGAAAACGTTAAAGGAATATTATAATTGTGGATAAATAATTAAATCAAAGACGAAGTTTTGTTAGCCTGAATGTATTATGAAATGGAAAAATCTGTGAAAACAATAACATTTTGTTGATTTTTGTTTTTTTTTGTGATTTTTTTTTCTGATGTAGAACATTTGAGTCAGTTAACCTTTCCAAACTGTCAATCAGGAATATGCATTTGTCCAGTCATTAGCAATATTGTTGCAAGTAAGTCAACCGAATGTCCCACACATTTGTTACAAATGTTCAATCGTTCTGTGACATCATGAAAGATTGATTGAAAAGTAATGTTGTCATGAGAAGGGGTTGGTAGAGCATGGGATGTGGTGAATCCATCAGTTGTTACGAGAAGGGGTTGGTAGAACATGGGATGTGTTGAATCCATCAGTTGTCATGAGAAGGGGTTGGTAGAACGTGGGATGTGTTGAATCCATCAGTTGTCATGAGAAGGGGTTGGTAGAACGTGGGATGTGGTGAATCCATCAGTTGTCATGAGAAGGGGTTGGTAGAACGTGGATGTGTTGAATCCATCAGTTGTCATGAGAAGGGGTTGGTAGAACATGGGATGTGGTGGAATCCATCAATTGTCATGAGAAGGGGTTGGTAGAACGTGGGATGTGTTGAATCCATCAGTTGTCATGAGAAGGGGTGGTAGAACATGGGATGTGTTGAATCGATCAGTTGTCATGAGAAGGGGTTGGTAGAACGTGGGATGTGTTGAATCCATCAGTTGTCATGAGAAGGGGTTGGTAGAACGTGGGATGTGTTGAATCCATCAGTTGTCATGAGAAGGGGTTGGTAGAACATGGGATGTGTTGAATCCATCAGTTGTCATGAGAAGGGGTTGGTAGAACATGGGATGTGGTGAATCCATCAATTGTCATGAGAAGGGGTTGGTAGAACGTGGGATGTGTTGAATCCATCAGTTGTCATGAGAAGGGGTTGGTAGAACATGGGATGTGTTGAATCCATCAGTTGTCATGAGAAGGGGTTGGTAGAACGTGGGATGTGTTGAATCCATCAGTTGTCATGAGAAGGGGTTGGTAGAACGTGGGATGTGTTGAATCCATCAGTTGTCATGAGAAGGGGTTGGTAGAACGTGGGATGTGGTGAATCCATCAGTTGTCATGAGAAGGGGTTGGTAGAACGTGGGATGTGGTGAATCCATCAGTTGTCATGAGAAGGGGTTGGTAGGACATCGGATGTGGTGATGTGGCATGTATTTGAGGATTTGAAAAACGTGTCATGATACCAACTAGAACACTTTTAAGCTGAAATCTTTTCAAAAGTTTTTAGTGTGTATGTATTAAATTCACCTTCTATTCATACCTGTATTTGTTGTTGAACTAAGAGATTCCGTTCTTTAAACACCTGCTTAATGCATGATTTAAGCCATTCCCAATTTGAATTCATCAAACTTGCACTAAAAATCTTATGAGGAATTTCAAATTTTTTTCTATATCACATCATCTCAAATTTTGCCCACAAAAGTGCATTTTCAGAGGCAAGCAAATGTCACAAAATATTATTTTGGTGCGAAAAATTTTCCAGTAGGATATCATACCATGTTTCAAACAAACCTGAAAACAACTTCATAAACTCACTAGAACTATCAGAATCAGTAAATATGGATGAAATTCGTGGTCCTGGATGAAATTTTTGTCATTTAGGCACTATATGTGATATCAGTTCACCCTGTTGTGTGGCTTGACACTTTCCCCTCACCGAGAGTCAAACAGACTGGAAAAATAAACATTTTGGTTGATTATAAATGTCATTTGTACCTACATCTTCTGTATTAAATAGGATAATGGAAAAGAAATCAAACAGGTGCATTTGTTGGTTTACACTCCTGTTACCCTCACACACCATTGGCCTGATTTTCTCCAATCATTCATCAGAGTATTCCTTTCCTCATCTCTTGGCTTCAAGATATTACCACATGGCTGTATAATGTAAACAGGTTGATGGAATCCCTGACCTATCTCAACCCCTCATATGCCTTAATGCGCATTTTCCAGATGGAATAGGCAGTTATAGAATAAATCTGTGGGAAAATAAGTTCTCAGTTGAAGAGCATGAAGCGACTGTTGGAGCGCCAGATGCCAAGAACCTTAATACCTTTACCATAAACGATTAACCGCTGAAATGCCCGTGTACATGAGTATATGAGTTGTTCAAAAGCCTATTGGAAATTAAACTGGGTATTCTGAATTCAGTATGCACTAAAATTTCAGTATAGTTTTGTATTTTGACCCTAATTCTTCACACTTTTCACATATAAAAGAGAAATTTTCAGTGCAATTTATGCCCGTCTAATTCTGGAGACAAAAGTACATTGGTTCATTTGGGTTGGCCAATTGCAGGGCCTCACCAAAAGTAAAATTTTGTCAGTCCATACAGAGTAATGCCTTCAGAATATGCTTGAATAAACACCTTGCAAACATGCGAAAAGGTTGAAGAACTACAGCAGGCCAAGACTGGCTTAACTTTTAATACAGTTTTGAACAACTGGCCGCTGAAAGCTAGACCATTTTTTATATTTAGCATGCATGAGGTAATCTTCGTTTGAAAAAGGTAATGTTCTCAGGTACATGTAGTCAACTTTGCTTCTGATTGGCCAGGAGCTGCCAGCTCAAATGTGGGTTTGACTGCTGTTTTAAAGGTGAGAAATTTGTTAGGTACATAGCAAAGAGCAAGTAAATGGCCCCAATGGCTCAGTTGGTAGATCACCTGCTTTGGGGCAGTAGATCCAGGGTTGATTCTGGGGCGGGTCACACCTAAGACCTTAAAAGAAGAAGTTGTAGCTAATCTTCACTTGGGGTCCACCGTTTTAGGACATAGTGCAATGACTGGTTGGCCCATATCAGGATAACTGTTCAGGGGCGGGGATGGCGGTGGAGCGGCTTACTTGCCTTCGGTAAGTTGTCTCACTGGAGCAGCAATAGATACAAGTGTGGTGAAAATTTGTCCTGCAACATAGAGGCACTTTACAAGCACTTTACAAGCACTCTGCATGCACTCTAAGGACTTTTTCATTGTCACATGACTGAAAAATTTGAATAAGTACGGCGTTAAACCCCACTCACTTGCTCTGTAGTGACACAAACAAGTCATTTTTAGCATCATTTTCATAATAATTGCGTGCACAAATTTCTCTGAAAAAAGTGCTTTACAGGACGAAAGGTTGAAGATTTACAGTTAGCCCCTTCCTGTCAGCTTTTGTGAGAGCTAGGCTACACTGCTCACAGAGCAGGGTGGTAAAATTACAATCAGCCATACCAGGGTGTGTGTAGTACACAGTTATCATGCAGATAGCTTTGTACAGAAGGTAGTTGGTAGTAGCATATATACCCCCCACCCCTGAGGCACATTAGAAAGCTATAATTCCTCACTGACAAGTTGTCATGTACAGTAGCTGTCTTAACAGCCTGCAGAGTTTAGGTAACTCCAGGTGGCCCAGATGGGAGTAAGGTATATAGGCTCATTATGCAGATAACCATTGTGGTGTTCTGTATAGCACACGTACATCGAGCTGTGCATGGAAAAATCAGTCCTCAACCCCTCTACTAGCCATATTACACTTTTAGACACCAATGAGGAAACAGAACAATAAGCTGTACATGGGAAATGCTGGAGTAAAATCAACCCTCAACCCCTCTACTGGCCATATTACATTTTGGACACTAATCAGGAAACAGAACAATTAGCTGTACATGGGAAATGCTGGAGTAAAATCAACCCTCATCCCCTCTACTGGCCATATTACATTTTAGACACTAATCAGGAAACAGAACAATTAGCTGTACGTGGGAAATGCTGGAGTAAAATCAACCCTCAACCCCTCTACTGGCCATATTACATTTTAGACACTAATCAGGAAACAGAACAATTAGCTGTACATGGGAAATGCTGGAGTAAAATCAACCCTCAACCCCTCTACTGGCCATATTACATTTTAGACACTAATCAGGAAACAGAACAATTAGCTGTACATGGGAAATGCTGGAGTAAAATCAACCCTCAACCCCTCTACTGGCCATATTACATTTTAGACACTAATCAGGAAACAGAACAATTAGCTGTACATGGGAAATGCTGGAGTAAAATCAACCCTCAACCCCTCTACTGGCCATATTACATTTTAGACACTAACCAGGAAACAGAACAATTAGCTGTACATGGGAAATGCTGGAGTAAAATCAACCCTCAACCCCTCTACTGGCCATATTACATTTTAGACACTAATCAGGAAACAGAACAATTAGCTGTACATGGGAAATGCTGGAGTAAAATCAACCCTCAACCCCTCTACTGGCCAGATTACATTTTAGACACTATAATCAGGAAACAGAACAATTAGCTGTACATGGGAAATGCTGGAGTAAAATCAACCCTCAACCCCTCTACTGGCCAGATTACATTTTAGACACTATAATCAGGAAACAGAACAATTGGCTGTACAAGGGAAATGCTGGAGTAAAATCAACCCTCAACCCCTCTACTGGCCAGATTACATTTTAGACACTATAATCAGGAAACAGAACAATTAGCTGTGCATGGGAAATGCTGGAGTAAAATCAACCCTCAACCCCTCTACTGGCCAGATTACATTTTAGACACTAATCAGGAAACAGAACAATTAGCTGTACATGGGAAATGCTGGAGTAAAATCAACCCTCAACCCCTCTACTGGCCAGATTACATTTTAGACACTAATCAGGAAACAGAACAATTAGCTGTACATGGGAAATGCTGGAGTAAAATCAACCCTCAACCCCTCTACTGACCAGATTACATTTTAGACACTAATCAGGAAACAGAACAATAATAATCTGCTTCGAATACGAAGCAGATTGGACCTAGCTAGATGAGATACATGTAGGCATTAAAGACAATTTTGGTACAAAAAATTTTTTTAAAATTTAGCTTTTAGGTAAGGACATTCTTTCTGAAAAAGTAATCAAAATGTATCTAGCCTTCAGAGATGATATTACCAATGCCCTGTAGTACGTTAAACTTAGAAATCAATTAAAATTTGCATTTCGCCCATTTAACTCCATGTTATTTATCACCTCTTGCTCATTAGGAGGAACCGGGGTGCTGAAAGCTATGAAACAGAAACTTTTCAGGGAGCAAAACAAAACCTTCAGGTGTCTTGTGGTAGGAGAGGAGTGAAACAATCTTTCCTTCCTCATAATTAAAATATGTGGACATCAACATGTGTACAGTTGGAAGTGAGAAAGAAAGCAATTTGGCTTCTGCCTGGGAGATCGACTCTCCAGTTGTAATGAAAAAGTTTATCGGATGATCTTTTAGCCTAATTTGCATTTTCAGAATATTCATGGGCTATGTAAATTCATAATTCTAATTAAATAGCCAATAATTTATTTCAGGTATTTAGGTTTTATTTATTTAAAATGTGTTTTAGGCAATAGTCACAAATTATACACTAGTACATTGCCAGGTAGACCTTGTAGTTGGAGGAAGTGGCCCTGGCTCTGCCCAGTTTCCTCCCACCATAATGCTGGTCACCGGCGTATAAGTGAAATGTTCTTGAGTACGGCCTAAAACACCCATCAAATAAATAAATATATGTAAATATATAAGTGCAGATAGAGGAAGTCAGAGGGCCTTGAAAAAAAATGCCCTTTAATGACAAAACGTTTGTGCTCCTCTGTTGAAATTCATGTGCAAGTTTAGTAATTTTTGTAAGCAAACAAATCTGTTCTTCAGAC